>NC_041046.1:14486961-14786961 GCF_900634775.1 Gouania willdenowi | reverse complement strand
CTTTTGCGATCAAACTGACATGCACAGCCAACAGAAAAAACCTGAGGGAGAACACTGGACCAGGTTGTCTGCTTTGTTTATGAGGTGGATGTGTCAAAGGCTCAGAAATGTTAGACAGACATAGACCATTACCCAGATCAGCAATCCTGCCATCGCTGCTCATAAATCTACGTCATTACACCTCCTCATGTTTTACCTATCGTGTAGTTCATATGGGCAGCTGGACCTAATGTTCTTTTCATTTTGTAGTCAATTGAAAACCCCTGAATAATAGATACAAACAATACCCACAACATTCAATTTGTTTTACTTACTGTTTTAGGCAAGTTGTCTCTGATTTTACCACCTTGTAAACCAAGTTTGTGGTTGATAAGTCGAGGTGTGGTTGTTCAGATGCGGTTGTACGTAGCTCTTTTCTCTCTGCAAGATTTTAATTAGGGATGAGCGAGTACAGCATTATCTATCTGTTAACCATATTAATTATCTGTCTGTACTCAGAGTGGGCGGGGCCTAACCCGGAAGTGTGCAGAATTTAAACTGGAAGTGGCTGAGATTTAACCCAAAAGTGGGTCAGGTTGTCTTAAAATGGGCGGGGCTTTTACCGGTATGTTATTTTAAGCATGCAGTTGATATGGGTTGATCAGAAATTGTTATATGTATTGCTGATTAGAAAACTATTTACAGAACAGCATTAGCATTGAGCTTTAGATCAATGGTTTTGATCACAATAGCAAACAAACTATTTACTGAACAAGTTTTTTCAATAATGAATTCAACACATGCGGTTGCCAATTATGAAGTAAAATGTAATGAACAAGAGTGTTCATACTCAACATAACTTTCTTTTAACTTTTTTTAATGATGTGTGTGTGTGTGGCTTAATTAATTTCTAATATTTATACTACTACTACGTTTTTTGTAATGAAATACAACAAGGAAAGTGTCAGACACTCAGTGAAGTAAAAAAAAACTGCTTCGAGCCATCTGACGGTTAAAAAAGGAAGAAGACAGAGATGCAAAGCGAGCCGCATTCTACCAAGCACCACGTCTGAACGAACAAATGTTTACCAGAACTCTACTCTTTAATAAGCAAGCACAAACTGATGTAAAAACAAACCTGAAGCTGAAGAAACCCCTAAAGTTAATGGAAAAGACCCACAAACCTGAGTGACTGAGCAGAGACAGAGCTGTCAGTGAGTGAGCACGCACTGTGGAAAAATACTTTACAAAATGTACATTTGTGTACATTTGTACATATTTTCTAATCTGGACAAGATGTAAAAATAAAACCTATTGTTCCAAGAAAATACGTACTGTGTATGTTCATTTAGTCAGAAAAAGAGAGAAGCTTTAAACAAAAACTCCAAATATCTATAAATTCACACAGTGCTTTGGTTTCAAACTTAATTTTGACATCACCTGATCATTGTGGCCAATGGTAATCAGGGTAATAAGTATCCCTAAAATGAAAAATGCTTGCCACAGGAGAACATTGTATTTTTGTTTTTTTTTGTTTTACAAATAAGGCTTTGGGTAAGATGCTGTTTTCATTTTCTAGCTATTTTTGACAAAATCAACTATTGATATGCTTCTTAAGTGTGTTGACAAAAAAAACTAGAGCAATAGACTGAGCTGTCATTAGCATGTGAGCTCTTCATTGGCAGCTAAAGGGAACTCTAGGACAAGTGCACAAATCTATACCCTGTAGTTAATTGTCGTTACACCATCATTACACAGTGCCAGTGCACACAAGTGCAATTTTTTTTAAGCATTATTCCTTCTTACCTTCCCTATGGATGATGTGTAGTGTAGGACTGTCTATATGACATCTGGTTCAAAGAGGATTGATGTAAAAGAGTGCCAAATACTCCTGATGAAGATTTTCTGTATCCCCACCAAAATATCTAAATATATTAAATGTTGTCATGGTCAAGTTAAAACATCTGACTTTTAATGATAGGGATTTCATTAAAGACATAATGAAACACAGTGGCCAGCAAGGTTCTTTGTTGCAAGAACTGAAAACAAAAGCAGACGTAGAACACTCAGAGTTGTAAATTATAAGCTTTAGTGATGTGGAACATGTCTAAGCTGTTCACCTTAGCTGGAGCTCCCAGTGGAAGCAGAAAAGATGACAATGTCCAGAAAAGGCTTTGAGTTTGGTGTTTCACTGAAACACTCATGAAGTACCAAAACGCACTTGGCTCACTAGAGTTTAGTTAAGCCGTGTCGCTTAGCATGACGAATGACATGCCAGCTGTTTAAGTTAGTTAATCTTCTAAAGGCATAAGCAAAAGTAATTTATAAGAGTCATTTCATACTTTTCCTGCTAGATTCGAAGCAGAGCAATGACACAAGTTATTTTTTTCCCCACCACGATCAACTGTTTTAATCTGGTGTCTTTGACAGCCTCAGTCCTGGTGATTTATGAAAAGGCAGGGAGAATAACTTGCTGTGCTCCATAAATCGGCTTTTAACATAAATTAAGCAGTTTTCAAAGGGAGCAGTCAGCCAAGTCTGGTTGGTTGATTCCATAGGTGTAGTAGTGTCTCTCAGGTGTTTATCCTCACTGTGAAGACACAAGTACATAGATATAATGTCCATTCATTGGCCTCATGCAACTTGACTCAAAGACCTTGACTTGTATCAGGGAACAATGGTCAGTGAATCGTTTCTTTTTTTTTTTAATCAGCATCTATGCCTTCTTTTATACCTTCTACTTTCAGATTCTTGAGTGAGATTTTCCTATTGAAGAATAAGAAAATTCTGAAATGCACAAATCTTTTTTATTGTCAAACACTTTCCCACTTGTGTTTATGTTTATGTTAGCAAGTTATTGATATTCACAATTGTGTTTGAAAGTCTTTGTGCTGCTGCAGCTGTGCACTATGACTTGTTACATAGTGATTAATCCATCTCTTTACTTCCACCCCTCCCCCCAACATCACACATTCTCATAATGCAGCGTGTTACCAGGTTGCACTAAAACGACTGACAATAGCAGCAGGTGTGCAAATATATCTCCAATCTGTTGGACAAAGAGCTCAGATAATGTGTGTAAATAAAACTTGTATTTGAATGGGCCAAGAGTTGTATGAGCAAACAGCCGCAGGGTTGAAGCAACTTTGAACTGAACTTGTTTATCACTCAGCGAGGCAGCACTGTAAAGCCCCTTTTTAAAAACATCACACTGGTCAAATAAACAACCTCGGTCACTGGTCTCCAGTCTACGTGGGGAGCTCTTACATGCTCCTTTTCTCTGGTGTTTTGTGGTTGGATATGTTGCTAATGCTGATCCCAACATTAACAACCACAGCAGTATTACTGTTGCCTATAAACCTACTTCACCCTCTAAACGGGCTTTAATAGTCTCCCAGAGCTGGAAAGCTGCCATCAAACCCTGCAGCAGTTTGATTGGATCTTTAATGTACATGGACTTGGCTGATAAGATTGCTCTGACCAGAGAGCTGAGAGTGTTTTGTTTGCCATATTCGTTCAGTTTGAATGATATTGTGATTTTCCTGAAAATTGCAGATGGGATATTGTTAAACGGCCTTAGGGTAAAAAGAAACAGCTGTCCTAGTAAATATGGTATTTGTTAAGAGTATATTGTTATCATGCAGTTTGACAAACACAGGGACAGTTATGCAAACAATAATTTTTTATACATTTTTTTGTCTGTTAGCAGGATTACATCAAAAGTTCTGAACCGATTTTGATAAAATCTTAACCAAGGATAGACCTCACGCCATGCTGTTTTTGATCATTCTTTATTTTTCTGTGGTTGCCATATTTGAATCTTGGATTGATTCAGTATGACTCTGTTCTAACATTTTTGACTCTTTAACCTGAATCCATCTTTATTTAAACCTAAAACACACTGCTCTTTATTTTTAATGGGTCATAAGATAAATGTTAATCAATCTTTAGTTATTAGGCATTGATACAGCAGAACCAGGCAGAAACATGCATTTGGCAAAGGACTCTGATCAAGTTGCCAGGGTTAGTTTCTTTCTTGGCTTTTTTTTGTTAAACTAAGTGAAACCTGAGTCATGCTTTTTATCACAAAGAATAACAGGAAAAATGCCCAAAGTTCAAGTTCATTGACAGTATGTCATTATTTAATGCTTTGTGTATGTACAGTACTTTATGTAAGTGTCATGTAAGAGGTAATAACTAGATTATGGTCTGCAAGGTCTTTGCATTGGCAGACTTTCCCTACCAAGACCAGCCAATGACTACCGATGTGGTCTCAAATTACTGTCACTTAGGACTTGATGCTCGACTTTTGAAATACTTACTCAACCTTGAAGTAAAATAATTTGCCCCCTTTTGATTTTGGAATTACTTTCACCTGACAAACAAGAACAGAACCTGAATGATGACATTGTTTCAAAAACATTACAGGCAGCTGATGAAAGTGTTAGGGTGAAGTTAGCCAAGGTTAACCGTCCATAATGAAACACTTTAAAAATAATGACACGCTGCATGGCTTTATGAAGGTTTGTGGCTGCTTAGCTCACTATTGATGACCTTCAGCAATTCCTGGCTAATCATAGTAAACCTAATACTACCTGTATTTCTGCAACTCCATTAGCTTCTGATACACGTCCAGAAGGGCAAAGCTCACACAAAGTCCTCTTAGGAATGTCTTCCTGTGGTTGACTGGTTTTACTCTTACAGTACATGTAAGGAGATGTCTCCTTATTACTTTGATTTGCATATCATGTCAGGATCAACACTGCTGCATAGGATTAGCTTTTTTGAGGCTGGTAGTTTTACAAAATGGGCTAGACTGTTGGCCCTTACAAGTACTAACTATGTGAAATATTGTATTAGAACAATGAACAAAGTTTTTTTTTGCATTAGGGGCTTATTACTGTATCATGAACTCAAACAATATGATCATAATTTATTTGTTATTATTTATTAATGTGAAACATTGTGCGACAAGATTTGCGATATTAAAACGTCACAGGTACAAGTGTTATTGCATGTCAGTGTTTCCTCCTACCCATATTATTTGCTTGTTATGAAAATATGTTTTCATGTCTTTAATTGTTCTTTGTTTATCAGGTCATCATAATTATTGTAAACTTAGTAAAAGTAAATATTCCTTATAAATTTAAAAGTAAATCTCAATCTCTTATCCAGTTATGACTAAACTAAAAAAAATTACAAAAGTACCAAAACATACACTAAAACATACATTCACTAAAGGTTTAGGGGTATTGAAACATGTGCAAGGGTCACTCCATGTTCTAATGAGCCGTACAAACCCCAAGGAATCAGGAGTGCGCGGCTGCTGCACGTCACAATACGCCCTCTAATGAATCTGTACAGTATGCAAAGCTCACAAGGGGAGCAAAAAAAAGTGGAGGAGGAAATGCAAATAAATTAATGCAGTGGGCGCATTGCAATTCACCAAATCTGGAACTGTTTGTGGTGATTGTTTTAGCACCGGAAAATAGTACGACTTGACTAGCAGGTGCAAACACACGCAGAGATAAGCTGCAGTAAATGTTGACTCAAAACACAGTGAGATGAAAACAAAAGGCTCCAGTGAACCTTTCTACTATAACACAATAATTCAAATATAACAATTGTCAATATTAACATCCACTGAATGAGAAAATAAAGTGTGTGTGAGGGAGAGAGAGACAGCTGGATGCCTGAAGACCGTGTGGAGTCCGGTACATGTGTCTTTTGACGCACAGCTCCAGTGATCTCCATGTTTTGACTGTCAAACTCTTGTGTCGCATTGATGTCAGGCCAGAATCAGCTGATCAGATGTGTAATTTACACAGTGATGGCGCAATGGTCACATTTGACAGTGTGCATGACACAGCGCTGCTCAGACCTGCTAGATGATGGTCGGTAGATCATCTTCAAATGGTGCAGACTGATTGACAGACTTTGTTGCTGCATTAACTCGAATCAATGGCACATCAGTAGCCTATTTTAATGGGCTAATCAGTGCAAAGTTACAGGACCTGATGGAACATCCACATTAAATTAGTGAGAAAAAAACATTAGGTTTTAAAGTTTGAAAATTTTGTTTTCTACATTATTAAATGTTTGTGCAGCAGTTTGTCCATCTGCCTCCAATTTAACTTCCTCAAATGTCATTGTGTGCTTCTGTGTGCCTCACCTCTCCACATTGAACGAGCAAAGCGCTCATATAAATAGGGCGGTAAGATTGCAACAATCTTAGTAAATTCCGCAGGTGAAGAAACTGCGTCACCAAAGGATTTAGGGATGCACCTGGTTTACCACCCTTTATTTCAAATCTTAGTGAATCCACCCCACAATGTATAAATCCTTCTATTTTGACTTTTGAGTCTATTTTGACTATGTATTTTGTAACAACTTTATATATATTTATATTATTTATATATATATATATATATATATATATACATAAATATATATAAATAAAATAATGTTTTTGTTTGACGCAATTTACTTAAAGAAAAATATTTTACATTAAATATTAAACAATTGTCTGAAAAATGATAAAACGCAACGCTCGTAATGAAAGTAGGCCAATAGTTACTGGAGTGTATGTGTGCTTAGGCAGTGTTTGGAGCTTCCATCAAACTTTTATGATCCATTTCCAGGCCAACATGCTGCTGAAGCTGTTTACTCAAAAGACAAGGGTGGACTATGGTTGTTCTGTACTGGGTTGAGTTTGCCACACTAAAGCGATCTTATTTTCAAACCCAAGCATTTTACTGTACAATCAGGGGAGGTGTTGCATTTGTGTTGCATTTGTTTTGATCTTCACATACAAATTGCTGTTGTTTTAGGCGATGCGTTTTGCAGCGTTCTTTTGTCTTTTGCACTTGTTTGAACAATGCATTTATTATAGTGATCCAATTTGTTGCTTTCTTTGGTTTTTTCTATTTATGTATCAGATGTGGGTTAAATGGCACAGGAGCTCATGATTGCATTAAACTATACTAATGCATTGCTCCTACAAAATTAATTTGATAAATTATGTCCCTGGCATATAGGGTTGGGCATCGTTTGGATTTTGACGATTCTGATTCCGATTCTCAATTCCGATTCCTGTTCTAAACAATTCTCGATTCCTATTCGTTGTGCAGTTAAACAAGTCACAGATTTCACTGGATAATTTTTTCATTTGAAAAAGCCTTCACAGTGGCCATTTTTATTAATGCACTTAGTTGGTACAGTTTAATTTGGTTGCTGTACTGTATCTAGGGTGTTCAATTACAAAGGTCCCCAACTGTAATTGTAAAACTCAAACTTGCTGAAATAACACTACAACCAAGTTGGCAGCAGTCTAAAAAACCAAGAGCTGCAGCCCAGCTTGATTTATACAGCGCTTTTATAACCAACGAGGTAACGGTGACGACTTAATCCAAGATGGCGGCGGCCCGGACTCCAGACGATTTGCTAAGACATGAATATAATGAAAAGATTGTGTGAAAGTCTGCATGTTTATGCTTCAGTCCATCGAGACACACACAGACTTATTAAACACACGTAGACCTCAGTAAACGCAGTAAACGGAACAGGCTTCACCGAACGGCTGGCACTAGGACCCGGAGGTGGAGTAAATGCATCCCTGTACTATGTGTTCAGGCTGTAATATCACCAGTTTATCATTTTATTAGTTGTTAAAGCTACTATCTTTACCAGGGAGCAATTATTTATTACTGGTGATTGTTTTCCAGAGTTTTAATGGGCTTTATTTACCGGTGATTAGCTCCTTATACATTTTATACCCCACATAAACAAACAGAGCAAGCCGCGGAAACAAACTATTGCGGGCATTTAGGACTCGAAAAAAAAGAATCGAAATGCAAACATCTTCGTAACGGTTCCGGAACCGGACATTTGGAATCGGTTCCTATTTGGAACCAGTTCTCGGTGCCCAACCCTACTGGCATACTCGGATGTCAGAAAGATAGTTCCATAATTGAAAAAAAAAAACTGATCATGTCTCTGCTGTTAATGAAATAGAACTTTTTAATGGAGCTACTGTTGAGGTGGGACTTACTATACTGCTATGCTAATATATATTTTGCTGATCTGCGCATTTTTGGTGCTCTGTTGGTGGAGTGGATGGGGAGAGGGTGAATGTAAATTGTTATATTATTCTTCTGGCTTATGCACACTTGCATCAAACACTATCGATTGAATAGTTAAAATGTGGAAAAAAATCCAACATATAGGGTTATCCTGTTTTTGCTGTGGTCACTGTCTATTATTGGAGCATGTTGATATTTTCCTGATGCACCTTCAATAGGAACTAATTAACAAACAAGAATAATTGCTCGTTTCTTTCATTCATCACCACAGTCTGTCATAACAGGCAAGCTTCAAGCCCAAACAAACAAAGTGCATAAATCAAAGTAGTTTCCTTTGCCAAGCCAGAACCCCCTGGGAGGTACCCTGGTGCTTAATTAAAATCCAGAAAGATTGTGTTTTAAGTGTAGGTAGCGAGCACTGAATAACAATGATAAATCACGCCCCAGAGCATTTGTAGTGTCTTTTAGAAAACAAAAACACAAACACAAAAGCATCTTTCTTTTATCACTCCTACATCAAACAAAATAAATGAGATTAATTGTGAAAAAAGAAATGTGTTAGTAGGAATGCAACATGAGGATTGCTGTTCACACAGCTTTTCTCGAGCTCTCCAACCTGCCAAAACAAGAATTGACGTATTAATCTCATAATTACCCATGAAGGATTAGAATGAAACGGCTCGTTATTAGACGTTATGTGCTGGCACACAGAGCGCTTTTTAACATTCCTGTTTTAGGCTTTGCAACAATTCCTATTGTGTACACACCCACTAGATTTCAACAGGTTTTTACCCAATATCCACTTTACAACCACAAATAGATTTTTTTTTTTTTTTTTTTTTTTGGTGAAATGTTATAAACAAATGTTGAATTTGATTTTGAACTAAGCAACTTGGCTTATAGAATAAACGATACATATGATTAATGTACATCAGGAGACATTAGCTTCTATAATGGTCAAAGATGCATTTTGTCATATTTTAGTTTAGAATTATGTTTACAGATGTTCAACATTAGCTTTTTGCCAATATCCGGTATATTAACTGCTCTATACATAGACCCCCTCCCCAACCTAATTTTAGATCACCTTATATATTTCTCCATGGAATTAAAATGTTAACCCTAGTTTTAATATGATGTCCTACTTTATATATTCCATCTAAAACATCATCTACACAAAATAAGAAAATTTATTAAATTTCGGTAATAGAAATATTGCCTTATTTTTCAAAATATCTCAAAACAACAAAACATTAGGTTGTTCAGTATTGGTGGAAAAAACAGTCTCAAACCATTGTCAGCCAATAATATATTTTGCGACAAATAGCGCCCATCTTTAATTATGTTGCCATTGTTTATGTTAAACATATCTGTTTAACTGTATAAATACAGGTTTATTTATTTCGTTGCTTTGCTTGCAGAATGTTTATTTGTATTTTTTTTTATTATTCCTAAAACAAAAGCTATGACCTATTTAAATCAACAATCTTCATCGTGTGTGGTGATAGCAGTAGTCCTCAAGGCACATCTGATGTTTTCTGTGGAATGTTCTCAAGGTTACAGCCAACCATACAATAGCAATCATTCAACTGGAAGGGATGCTAATCTGCAAAAGGACTGTCCTCTATACTTTTGATTCTGCAAGTGTCATGCTAGAGTCGGGTCCTGGCCCTTCAGCGACGCTGTAAAAGGAAAAGTACATTAAAGTAGAATGTGAGTAGTTATCAAATCGGCTCAATTACAGAGCTCTGGAGTTCTTTCCCCAAGCAACCTTTCCATTGGCTAATCAGTCTCGGCAAATTGCAATGGAGAACATTTTAGACTCAGTCAATTTGAATAAAGACATAAGGATTATTTCAACAATGTACTGTACTCCTAAATAATTTCTGAGGCCTTAGTCTGCTGCTCCCTGTATGAAAGACGCAACTCATGGATCAGAAGAGAAAGGGAGAAAGCAAACACTAAGGCTGTCAGTCAGTGTGTGAAGCTAATTGGTTCGATCTCTTTAGCGAAGACGAATGAAGAGATTAACTCCCCCCTGTGTGTCCGGTGAGTCTCTCCCCCTGACTTCAGGTAAATTGGCTAAAGACAAGTAGACTGTGGGTGTTCTGTTCCTCTACTTAATGCTGTAGTCAGTACTTTACAATGGGGGAAGCCCCCTGTTGCAGATACTTATTCCCTCCCTACAGGCTTTATTTAGTCATCGATTGATTGGATTTGCAGACTGAATAGAAAAGATCTAACATGGTCTATGAGTTGTTTTCAAAGTGATTCAAATTGAGTTCACTGAGGACAAGAGGTTTGAAGATAATAGATAATAGAAGAGGTCCAAACAAGCCTAATGAAGATGAATGAAGAGTGATGAGACTACATGCACACAGGAAGTACAGAGCAGGCTTTTTCTGCTCTCATTTATATTGATGAAGAAACTCACAGTGTGGTCTTGAAATAGAGGTCGAGGCACAAATACAGAAAATGTCATTGACCTGCTTTTTTTTTTTTTTAGCTGTCTGAGTTACAGGAATTGGATAAAAGTGCTCAGGGGGAGCTGTGGTCATAGGAGCAAATCAATAAAACTGTAAAGAGGGGCTGCAAACATATATGGGATATACTTATTTTCGCAAGTAGGAATGTTTAAGATTACAGTCGTGCCCTCTTGTTGTGTAGGTTTGCGTTTAGTCTGCATGCAAAAAGAAAGATATGTGTGACAAACTGAGGGGAACTTGTTTGCCTGATGAGCATCAGTAAGGCAATTCAATTTTGAAATATTCCCTTTTGATTGGCCTTATAGTGACAGTGGCATGAAACGAAGAGCATTTTTGCACACGTCTTTTTTTTTTTTTTTCATTTTTCTACTTCTTGTCTGAACACTCTCCTCACACTTCTCTTGTTCTCTTCATTTAAAAAAAGTGCTGCTTTCACTCTCAGCAGGCCTCAAGAGTTAATTCTATTTGCCTCTGATCTTAAACCTGTCAGGTTTCCTTATTTATATATTCATTTCTTACAGAGGAAAACGGTCAACTAAAAGAAATGAATTGCGTCTATGTTTCCACAGACATTCCCTAAATGTCAGAATGCTGATATGAAATCAAACGTTGTAGTTTAGTGTTTGTAATTATTCAAAGCGCGTGGTATCTTAATCTGGAGCTGCTTTTGAAGTAGGAAATGTGACATTTAAAGTTTAAATACTATTAAAACACAAGTGAAGCACTTAGCTTGATGGAGGCTGTCAGGAGAAAAACAATGTGTGCGACTGCGACTCAACAGCTGTCAGGCTGGCTAATGATGTCCTGGTGTGCTGTCAATCGAGCAGATACACGGACAATAGCGGGCCAAGGAGAAAATGCTTGAAACAGCTAATTGCTTCTAAGAGTCCACTCAACCATACTGTAACTACTATGTGCTTGCAGATGTCTTTTCCAGCTGCTTTTTCATTAGAGACATTACAGAGGCAATATGCAGGTTTTCTGTTGCACATCAAATTGTTGAAACAAGAGGAACAGAATAAAGCAAATAGAAGAAGTAACAGAAAGTCTCCAGCTATAATTTTTCTTTTTATTATTTCTATTTTAACCCTAATTTGCCCCTTTATGCTTCTAATTCTTGCCAACTTGTTGATTGTCAGTTCTGAGACACATTTCTGGAGAGGAGCCTCTGAGTATTTGCAGTCGGACCTCTGTTAGTAGCGCCAAGCAACACAGGCACAAATTGGAATGTGGTACACTTCTGGGAAAGCAGCCAAGATTTAAATTAGACAATAACCTCTGCTCCCTATATTGCCTCTCTTTTCCAGCTGCAGGCCCAGCCATTTGTTTAATACAGTCAGCCCTGTACTATATAATAGACTGATACATGAGTCACCGCTCAGCAGTTTCTGTTTTTTCAGATTTATAGAGATTGAACAACTGGCTGGTTTGTGCTTACTGCAGTTTTCTGGTTTTTTTTTTTATATATTTTTTTGTAGACCGCTTGCTCACCTAAGTTAGAAAAGTATTGGAAAAGTATGCGAGGGCAATACTATGTGTTGTCAGACTGGGCAGCTTTAATCAGAAAGTTAGTGCAGGAAAGTTAAACTCTGGTCCTACAGCAACAATTATAGCTTTTTTGCTGCAGAAAATAATTAGACGCAACAAAATCTTCACGTTAGCTTTGCAATAAAAACTATTTTCAAAGATGTCAATCATCGTTTTATGGTGTCGTTTTCTACTGTTTCTGTCACTTGAATTCAGACAGTCTAAGGGTGCAATCCTACCATTTCTTGAATGTGCTTTTGGGTGGTGGTTAGCAGGGCCAATTGTAGGCAGACATATACAGTATGAGGGGGCAGTCAGAAATGTTAAAGGGCCATCATATGTACACATATTTCCCCTGTGATTATAGTAACAGTGTTTTCTTCATTGAATTGGGTTGTTAGCTATGTGTCCAACTCCAACCTAGAGAAGTGGATTGCACTTAGTCAGGCCTCTACCTTCAGACTTGTCCAACCTGGGTGTCACACCTGAAGACTAAGCTCCTGCTGGTATAGCTCTTAAGGTCAATGAGGCACGCAAACCCCCTGACCACACTTAGGTGGCAATTCCTCAAGGGGGGAAACTGAAAAAAATAAATAAATATAAAATATATTATCATTCATTCAGATTTTATCAACCAACAAAATAACATATATCTTAACTTACTGGATGGCTTAATTCTCAAATAAATGTTAACCTAACGTAAGACTTCACACACTGATCAATATTTACAAAATGGAAAGGTAGATTTATGAATAATAATTAAACAAAAATATCAAACTAATTTATAAAACACAACAAATATAAAACAGAACATTTTGTTTTTTTTCTTTTAAAAAAAAATTTAAAAAAAATTGGTTTGTCTTTTTTGTTAGCAACCGAACAGTTCAAAAATGTCCTTTCTCTCCACTCCACAAGAGCACTACACTTTTTAAAAGCTCTGAAAAATGGATGCATTACACAGCATTAACTTTCCCTGTGTGAGCTCCAGGAAGCTGGAGTGGAAAATCATTAAGCTGGCTTTGTAAAAACCGCTGTGATTAAATGAAATATAGCAATGGTGACTGAGAAAATGCATCTGCTTCTTTAAAGTCTTATACTAACTGTGATTGGATGTACACTGAGGGCTGGGGGGAGATGCGTCTATGTGCACTCACAGTAGCGTGACAGAGAGATGAGAGGAACTATATCTATATCGTATTCGTGTCCCCTTTTCTGCAGATTTTTCCGCTACTTCTATAATTTTGATGTGAGTGGGCAATACATTTATTTGAGAGGGCGCTACCCCCTCTTGTCCCTGCATAGAGCTGGCCTCAGTGGTTAGCATTGCTGTCTCACAGATGGGGCTGGTCAAAAAAGTGATTAATCCATTTGGAGAATTGATTTTCCTTTGAATGGAACATCAATTCATGAATTTCGTAAATCGATCACTTTATATTTATTTTCTACTGTGTGTAATAGAGCTGTGTAAAGAAAGTCGATTTAATCGATCTTGAATCGATTTCATTGAAATTTTCGAAAATCGATTAGTTGGTGCAGAAATTATTTTTTTATTTTTAGTCTTGCGTTTGCTTCGTCGACTACTGCGCCTGTGCAACGTGAGAGTGCGTTCAGAGCCGCCCCAACGTAAGTCAGAAGTTTGTAACCATTTTATTAAACTCCATTCAATACTGAATCGAAATTGAATCGTGATTAATGGATTCAAAACCTTATTAATAGGATTGAATTCAGGAAATTGGTTATGATACCCATTGTGTAATGCAATAAACACATGAATATTTGTAATGCTTAACCAAGTTCGAGTTACTTTCTACTATTTGCAGCATTAGATCTAATAGAATCTCTTTCATATTTAAGGACAATAGGTACTGTGACTGATATATTTTTAACCATAATGTCTTCCATTCCCAAAGTCCTTAATAACGGATTTTACAACCAGAAAAGCTACATGGTGAATAGAAAAAAAGCATTTAGAGTACTAAGAGAAGCTTTTATTAGGGTTTACTCCAGTCACAGTCATGCTCTTAGCCATCTGAATAGAAACATTAGTATTGTTTGTTATTAGTACCTTTATACAAAAAAGGAAAAGCCTGTTTATTCCTGACCCATTTTGCTTGCATTACCTTTTGTCTGTGACCCCCGGTCAGAACACTCTCAATGCTCTGTAAGTATGGTAAAAGAATGGCAGCCAGCAGAGAGTAAGGCTTTGGTTAAAACCAACACCTGTCGATAGCATGTTGTTGTGGAGATGTATCAAAGCTGCTGGAGGGTAAACAGCTTTGAGACACAACTTAACAGTGAAAGCAAGACAACCTCACGTTGGCTCCTCAAGAGCTTGGGAGTCCACGCAACACAAGCAATTGTGAGAAAGCTGCAGCGGGTTTCTGAGGCCCTCTCCATTGCCTAAGCTCCTTTGTGGCTGTGGGCCAATAGCTTTGCACCCTGCCAGATCAAAGATGGAACCCTATTTAGCTCATGTTTTCTTTTAGGATTTGCTCTCTGGAGTGGGCAACAGCACAGACACAACAGTTAGGATACGCACAAAAAGAGATGTTGGATGTTGACCTGCGTGGTATTGAGACTGCTGAGCTTCAACTATTGGTCCTTTATGTCCAACACTGGGACCATCTTTGTTTTGGCAGCATTTAAAAAGCTTTAGGCCTCATTAAAAAGAAGTCGCTATGGTGAACTTCGGTTTTCTTTGGCTTCATTGTGTCACATGGTTGTGTTGTATTTTGTTATGTGAGTATATTGGGATGTTGCTATATTTGATTCTTAATTAAATGTTCTCAAACTGGATTAGCTGCATTTCATAATGAGTCCTTTTTAAAAAAGTTTTTCTTCTCTCCGGCGCTGATACTGGCTTTTTAATTATAACTTTGTTTTGTGACTTATTATGACTTATTGTTGTATTTGAAGCTATATAAATAAAGTTGGTATGAATTGAATATTTTGTTCAGGCAGTGAGGGCACAGCTATGATTCAGAGCTAAAAAGCTCAGCAACTGTTGCATCAATTGTGAAGAGAATTTAAAAATCAATCAAAGACGTAAACCTTCTACGGTTTAAATTGTTTTTCTGTTTTCTTTTTGGTGCATTTTTTGACCGCAGACAACCACTAACATTCATGAATAATGTTGGGGACCGGGTATCAATAACAGGTGTAAAAGGCAAGGCTAAATAAAGTCTTCTTTTGGTGTGATGTGCAAAACAATCTTGCTCACACATTGATAACATGTGCTTACTTTGTCTACACACTAAAATTTTCCTGACAGTAGATATTGCTGTGATTGTCCTCAACAGTTAAAATGCATAGAATAATCCTAAAATAACAAGTAAATGAGGCTCTGTCATTCAACAATTTCAAGATTTAACCGAGGTTTAACAAAAGTGCAATAGCAACTTCACAGTAAGTAGCTTAAATTATCTGATTAAGAAATCAGATAACTACACATTTTATAACACGTACGAGTGTGTTCAAAGAAAAAAACAATCAGGAATTGAAAAATGGTAAGGCTTTTTGTTCTTTCTGAACCAATCCACAAACTGATAAGGTAAACTCAAATGAAACCATTTCCTGGGATCAAGTTTGTTTCACCCTGTTTTGTTTGTGTCTCAAAGTTTTCTCCTCAGTGCACCATGTCTGCACTGACGAGATATCCATCTCTGAGGAACGTGGTCAATGCACAAACCATCCTGGCTTTTTTAAAAATTTTTATTATTGTTGTCTTTTAACTTTGCTGTTTTAAATGGAAGCTAAAAAAAAATAATACTCAGTTGTTTTATTGTTGAACAGTCTTAGTTACATAATAATAACTTGTGCTTTAACATTTCCAGAGGTGACAAGTAACGTGACTGTACTTAGTTTTTTCTGGTATCTGTACTTTACTTGAGTATTAATTTTTTGGGCAATTTTTTTGCTTTGACTCTTTGTTTTTAAAAAAAACATCTGTACTTTCTACTCCTTACATTTTAAAAATGAGCTCGTTACTTTTAAGACCTTCGAAGGTGACGCCTTTTCTTGACACATTTTATTTAAAATTGTATTCATTATGAGTGTTCAAAAGTAAGAGATTTAACTTGTGTCCATGTACAGTTTTCTATAAGTTCTTAAAAAATAAAATATATGGAATTTGTAAGGTTAAAAACCCGGTCTTATTATTGAAGGGACATTTGTTTCAATTTTAAAACTCAAGTGAGGAGCAACTTACAGTAAACACTTTTACTTTTTTCTATTCAAGTATCTATACTATACTTTTACCACCTCTGATTAGGGCTGGGCGATATGGACCAAAACTCATATCTCTATTTGTTCTCAAAATGGCGATATACGATATACATCTCGATATTTTTAACTTGAAGTCTGATCAGGAAGACAATACTGGGTTAAATGTGCTCATGAAAAATGCCATGCAGGCACATTTATGAACAAACAGCTGCACAATATGTGCCATTTTAGTCTTTTTCTCCTCTAAGGGACAGCACGTGTGAGTGAGTTCTGTAGTGTGGCTTGTTTAAAGGAAGGTCTGGGTTAGAACACACTCAGTGGTGCATCTAACTGTGTTTTTAATGCTGTTCTAAGAAGTAACGTAAGCAGCAACTCCTGAAATTAATATATTAATATAAAATAAGCTACAGAATAATATATATATAATATAGAAATATGCCAAAATTGTAAAGATGCAGTTTGACTACTCTATATGAATAATATTAAATACTTGTACGATGTGTTTTGTACTGTGATTGTATAGATAAAAACAAGTTTAAAAAAAAATATATGATTTATCTCGATATAGGCAATATTGTCTTTCTCGATATCGCCAAAATATAAAACTTGATATATCTTGAATCACAATGTATTGCCCAGCCCTACCTCTGAACATTTCTAAAAAAAACATTCACCTTCAGGTACATGTGTATAAAGGAGAACAAGAGTGAAACTATTTCTGAACCGTGACATTATCCCCCGTTCAGATCAACATTAAACTCTGGATGCTTAAAATGAGCTTCCTCTAAATGTGACCGTATGTAGCTGAGAACTAACAGAGTTAATAGTGGGAGACAGTGCAGGGCTGGGGGAGTAATGATTTTGGCTTTATTCTGAATCTCAGATCGATTGGGCCTGGAGATCAGAGCACAGCTTGCCAACCTAAACCGTGCAGACATGCTGTACTGGGAGTTGCTTAACAAATGGACTACTTCACATACTCGCTCGTATGTGTGCCAGTATATACTACTGTATAGTATAGTATATTCTACTGTATATACAGGTATGTCAGCTCAGCATCAGTGTTGTCCTGCTGGGTGTGAATAGAGCTTGTGATGACCACTGAGTGTTTATCAGGAGATAACTTTCCTAGAGGCTGCACACCACCAGGGTTGGGGTCAGTTATAATTGTATTTGTGTAGTTGATAATTTATTGCAATTATGGCGTAATTTAAAAATATGTTGCTGTCATAACCATAATTGATTTGTAATAGAATTACAAAGTCAATTATCTAAATTCAAATTGCCATAAAAATTCTATAAAAGTGGTCATTCATGATTTAACGCAAAACTGGGAAACCATGTTACAGTTCTATGGACAGTTATAGTTCTACACATATGTAGTCAACAATTAATAAAATGTGTTTATCATATCAAGCTTTCTTTAAAAAAATTGAAATTGAAGGATATACTGACACAAAAAAAACTCAGACGACCACACCAAAAATATTAAAACCTATATTTTCATTGATTAGGAAGCCTAACAAGGTAACCAATAGATTGGAAAGAAATTAGATGATAGATATTTGTTTTTAGTGTATTTTACAGCTGATTTAGGACCTGTTATCATAATGCTAACAGAAAGCTAACACAAGAGGAAGGTGTAGAAATTGAGAACGTAAATGTAATTGACTTTCTGAGGATAAAAAAAAAAAAATTGTAATTTAATTGTAATTGGAAAAAATGCTGGTCACTGTAATTGTAAATGAATTGTAATTGAACATGAGTAATTTAAAAAGTAATTGTAACTGAAAAATGTAATGGAGCTCAACCCCACACACCACAGCCTGACCAGGAAAGCAGGAGAGGAAAAGTGATGGTGATATTTTCAATCCCTCATTACTGGCTCAATAAGAAGGATCTAATTTGGCAGTGAGCCCAGTTTGGGAGGAAATTGCATAAAATAATAGAGAGCAAATGACTGCTGGTTTCTTTGGATCAGTGGTTAAGTTTTAACTGGAGTGTTTTCACTGTCTTTTATGGTGACTGCTGGAGAATATATTAGCTCTGGCGTCATGTTCCAGAGAATACATGCTTTGCTATGATTATTGAGCTCAGAACCAACTGTAAAATCACTTGTCAGCAGTTGATTTGTTACTGGAAAAGCTCTGGGAGCTTGATTAAATTAGTTTTGTGTGTAGTTGTTTTTAAGGTGCAAGGGAGCAAGAATGTGTCTAATTTAGTTACATGTTGACAGATGGTACACATATTGTTCTTTAAAAAGCAAACACATTTCTTCTAAAGGTGAAGTGAAACTCTTGATTAAAAAGCTATTTTTATTTGTTGTTTTTGTTTTTTTTTTTTTTACTTTAAATGAAATATCTCTCTTTTGCCACGCTGTTTAGTTGTCATTTAATCACCACTAACAAAGCAGTACTTGATGCTGCGATAACAACCGATGGAGTGTTGCAGGTTTCTCCATTTGTATGCATGCAGGGGCAGCAGCTGTGTGCTATCAGAGGCTCTTCAGCTGTGAATTCTGTGGATCCTGGTTATGTATACTGATAGGATCTGTGTGGCTACTCCATCATATTGGGGGTGAGATGGGGTCGTGTCGGTGCAATATTGTGTTTGCCCCGAGGTTGAAATTATTTTGTTTGCTATAATAGCTGTAAAACACCTTATTTCCCACTAGACATTCTTTCATACAAATAAATCTGCACTGGGATTTAAAAGGTGGAAGGCAAAAAAATGAATAAAACATTAAAAAAAAAAAAAAAAGAATCATAGCTATTTTCCAAATATAAAGGTTTTATAAATTGTGATTACCTTGTGTCTGGTAATAATTTAGTTTCCACTTTTTGTGGATGTTAGAAAAAAAAATGCCTGGAAACTTCATTTTCAAACCTTTCACTGCAAGGTCGCCCTGTTATTCTGTGTGCCTGCAGTCATCCAGTCAGTGGAGTCTTTTCATTGCCAGGATCAGGGACTATGTAAGCTCTTAATTCTCTCCTGTTATACAGTTAAACAAGAAATGTGCTGGTGTTGCAAGAGGAGAACTCAAAACACACAGTGCCCAGCTTTTGCTGTGCCATGTAGCTGTGTCTGGTTTATATTGAGGCTCATATTACAGTGCAACTTAAGCCCTGAGTTCTTCCTGTTAATAGGAGCATTCAGCCCCAACACATTTTTCTCTTGGGTTTGCGTTACAGATCTTTGTCAAAATGTAGAAAGATCACTTTTATTTTGCAAAGTATAATTGGACTTTGAACGTGTTTCTATTGGACCCTGTTTTGGACAGGAGCCTCGTAACTAGGCTTTACACCGATCTGATCGGCTATATCGGATTGATATTTTGCATTTAATGCAATTTATGTGATCGGCTGCAATGTCTGAATTCGCAGATCCGATCAATGCAAGGTTCTCACCAGGAATTTTTCACAGCATAGGGGGATCGCGTGGAAAATTTTAAGTTTTAATCTTTGTTTCAGCCTTACTTTAAAGCTAAAAGTTGTTGAATTGGTGAAGGTGATGATGAATGTAGTTAAAGTTACTCATGCTTGGTATAGGTCCTCCATTAATAAATACTCACACACTGTGTAGAGACAAGAATTAACATTTTATTCACTGATTCCAAGATGCACTTTTCAAATTTAAATGAGGTAATATGTGGGACCTGCAGTGATATTGGAACACACACACAAGCGCAGAGGACGCACGCACGCACGCACGCACGCGCGCACACACACACACACACACACACACACACACACACACACACACACATTAGAGCTTTAATCGGGTTTGAAAAAGAAGACCCGGCCTGAGAGAACAGGATGAAGCCGATGTCTCTTTAAACCCGTACACGTTTCAACTCCATGGTATTTACATCTGTGTGTGCATGTGGAATGATCTGTTGCGAGTTATAAACATGAAGTGCAGCTTCATGTGCACTGTCTTGTTGAAGCTACACAGTTTATATTGGACGCTGCACACAGGCAGCATCGAGGACAGCTAAGTGGCTGCAGGGGCCCTCAGGTGAAGACGATAGCACCAGAGAAAATTGCCTGTATTTAATATGAACTGATTTATGTGTTTCTGGATAATTCAGATTAAAGAGAGTTAAAACAACCCGTGCACATTTGAAAGTGGCTTTTGTGTCCAAGTGTGCAACAGTTATTACGATGGTACCGCTTAAAAGAGGAAAAACAAGAGAAAACCCTCCTACGTTGCTGAAAACTGAACGTAGGGGGAGCCATCGCTCCGTAGGGGAGAAAAATGACAATGTCGGGGACCCCTGCGCTCAACAGCACTGGCGAGAACCTGGATCAATTACATCATTGTCGTGATTAAACATTCTGTAGATGCTCCCATTGCATTGTTTTAACGTCTCATTTACACCAAAGAGTTGTTTGCGTTATGTGACATGGCTTTATCTCACTCACATTAGTGCACAAAGGTGAAAACTATGAACAAACGGAATAAAATGTCTCTCAGTTGGAGCGAAGTGGCTGAACGCCGGACTTCTTCCCCATTCTACTGGCTCTGAAAGCGGGGGCAGCGTCTGCTGTTAGTCTGTGTGTTTGTATGTGTGCGTGCTTGTTTTGTTTATTCAGCCCGAGCATGTTAAAAGTAAGAGTCCTAGAGCAGAGCAACACGCTCCCGTTTACTTTTGCTTTCATACCGGAGACTTCTGTCCATTTCAGGGTGATGGTGGACACATAAGCGTGCGTGTGTGTATGACCTCTGCTGTGCACCTGTGAATATGCACTACATGCAGTACAGCAAGTACATGCAGGTTTTGCGATGCCACAGTCAGGAAATATGTCTTTGCTCCTAATGCTAATGCTGATGAAGGCTTCATGTAGTTCCAGTGTGGTCTGCCACCACAGCTTCATCTCCAACTCGTTTGTAGTCGACACAGCTGCTGTTCAGGGACTAAATTAAATGGTTTAGTTTACATTTACACCTGGAAGTGCTCAGTCTGCATCACATTTTAAAAAGCGGAGCCATGACGCTCTTGTGCGTGCAATGTTGTGTTCAGGTCCTACATGGAAATAGCCAACTCTTTATATTCATTTATTTGATAGGAACACGTCTGAACAATCAACATGTACCACACTACAACATTTATAGCCAAGGTTAATTTGCAATTTCCACTCCCTCACAGTCACAAGGATTTAGGTCCTGAAACATGGTACCATTTGATTTTCCGTGAATCTGTGTCAGGTAGTACCGAAGGAATTTGGTTGTTTCCCAAAAAAAACTAAAAAACAACCTCAATTCATATGATCAGATATATGATCGTTTTTTTAAACCCTCTGATCGGTGATCGGCCCAAAAATCCTGATCGTGTAAAGCCTCCTCATAACTCCCATGAAATCTCATCCCGTGAGACTTCACTGCAGAAAGACGGACACTCAGAACCTCCTTATAACACTCTGTATTCCTTTGTTGTTTCACGTCTAATGTGGCAGTAATTTTCAAGTGTAATGCTTAGAAATATCATGTACCATGTCATGTTTACGCTCAGAAAGCAGTGGTCATGTGACCAGGTATCTCGCGTCATGTGACCAGGTACGTCACGTTCTATGACGTGTATTTGCTGAAAAAGTGTTTCCATAACATTTTTGCGACACATTTCAATATTGAAACGTCTAAAATACCTTCTCATGAAAGTCTGAAAACATTTTAGCGATATTCAGGTGTTTCCATTTCCAGTTTTGCACATTTCCGAGCGTAATGGAAACTCAGCTAATTTCGCTTAAAATCAGATGGTACACATAACATCTTTAAAAAAAAATTTGTATTTGTAGATAATAGTTAAGATGCTCAACAACACATTTTCACACATATTGTTGGATCCTCACATCATTTAAGTCATAAAAAGGCTTCTCTCTATTCAAGCCTGCCTTTTCAAAACAAGGCATCACCAGTTATGTCCTCCAACTCGTCACATCATTTTAATTACAGGGACTTCATTGTCTTTGCTGACCCATTTCAGCCTGCTCCCCAATCGTCAGCTGAGTGCTTTCTCCAATCACGTCTAATTTCATCTGGCATTTGACTGTCCATCTCCTTACAAACCTCCAACTCCCCCCACGACCACCACCATCACCCTGTTACTGTACCAGGAATGAATTGGGAATAACAATAACCTCCACTCGCTGCTATGGTTATCCACCGAGGCCTCCAGCCCTGACATGGTGCAGCTTTTAATGGTGAAGATTGATACCAGTGGCAGTAGCATTTCTGGGGATGTTAGTCACAGTTCTCAGAGGACATTTGGAAACTGCTCTTAAAAGGGCCCCAGAAATTCAATAAAATATGAATCTGAGTAACAAAAGCCCAGGGACATGTTCACAGCTGTAATTGGCCTTTGGGCTTAAGTTGATTGCATTTTTTTCCTCCAACGAAGGTGAAGTGATTCTGATTAGTGGAGGTAGTCATGGCTCTCAGTGGGACATAGGTTTTATTAACACATCACACACCAAATTACATACATGCTTGCCAAGTGGTTTTCTGCATAATAAAGTGATTAATGCCATGGATAATATCCAGCTATCACACTGATTAGGAGATTTTAAAAGAAAAGTTCTTCTTTTGTGATGAAGAGGAAAATTAAACCCAGGAAACAATCAGCTAATATCAACTCATTTCCAGTCACAAGTTCACTTCCCATTTCCTCATTCCTGTCATTGTAGGCAAACAAATAATATGCTTTAAAGAGTGATATTGTGTTTACAAAAAATATTCAAGCCCATCAAAATTTAAAAAATGCAAAATCCTTGGCTCCTAATAATTGCATGATCTGCATATTTTGTGAAATTATTGTTGTATTCAAAATAATCATGTGCTCCAAACTATTTAGATTTTTTTTAAATTGATTGTTGATTAAAAAAAACTATGTAACATCTTTTCTTTTCTTGTAACTACAAATTCAAGCAATTACAGTATATAAAAAAAGATTATGAACATGTACTATTAATTTATATACACTAACAATTTAATCAATATATAAAATCTTCATAAAGGCAAGACGAAGGCCCATTTTTTTGCAATTAAATATGCTTTTCATGATTAAAAAGTGCAAAAGAAAACATTTACCAGGGTGAAAATCAATAAGACCATTTCAAATCACCAGTAAAAACATTAAATCAACAATAATGTGATTGAAAATCTCACTCTGTCATACACAGTAGAGACAAATAGTGCTTTTAACTTGGATGCTGACTTCATCTCTGCTGGCAGTTTGTTCCATTAAAGGAAAACAGAGAAATATACTTTATGCACACCAGAGTGACTGATGGCATAATGTGGAAAATAGAGGGTTTTAATTTTATCCTGAATTAAAGTGATGGTTTAAAGAAGGTTTACAGTTTAGAGCAATTGTCAGTCATTTCTTTAAAAACCCATTTCATTGAGAAGGACTGAAGAAAGAGACACGGCTCTATCGTCGCCCACAATCAGAACAATGTTCCTGGCACCTGAATAGAGAGGGATATCTCTCAGACTTCAATTATTACCTAAAAGAAGAAGGGGGACACAATAATCCTTCTTAGATAAGCCCCAGCATAAGGTTAATTACCAGCCAAGTGGTTGACGTAACCCAGCCATGGCAACTCTCACAGTCACACACAGCTCAAAAGTGGTATTACTCACTGTAGTCTGTGTGTGTTTTGTTGTAACCACTTGTGCAAACATGTAAACCCACGTTACTAAAGTCAGATATGGTTTAACATGGGTGTCAAGACTATGGCCCACAGGCCAAATACGGTCCACCGTCCATTGTTAAAGCTGCAGCATGTAGAATCCTCTCTCCGCTCCGTTATGAAAACAAAACCAAAACTTAGCCTCCCTTACTGGTATATTTTGTAAATGCTCTTAGCGACTTTTTTTCTCATTAGAGACTAGTGACAAATGTGGGATGGTAATCTTGTGTTATTGGTGAGTTTTCTGGTGTTTTGGAGACTCTGACATGAATGCACGTATCACTTTAGTTATACTGGCCCCGTCAGCTGGCCCCGCCAGAGAGCTTACACAGGCGGCTGTGATAGGCTGCTGCTCAGAGCAGATTGACAACCATCACTCCGCATCCAGACTGGTAAATTAATTTACCTCAAATATGCTCCACTTAGGTTTCTGCACAATTTATCCCATCTGTTATTACATACACATACACATCCGCCACAGTCACAGGGATCCGTGAGGACGCAAAGCGATCCGTTTCTCTAGAGTACGTTTGTGCCTTTTTTCTGTTGCCTCTCCACATCGGTCTGCCTTTTTCCTTTTGATTTGCTGTGCAGTTTTACTACCGATGGTACGTGAAAAAGCTTGACTTCAGTCAAGCAGCCAATAGTAACGATCAAAACAGCTCATGGATCACACGTGTTTGTTGAAAGATCTCTGATTGGCTGACATCCAGCGTCACTCTCCTGGATTTATAAACTTCATTTACAGAGCCAGGAGAAGGACAATACATTCAATGTCCACTCAAAACACTTTGGATTACAATATGCCTAAATATGATTATGATTTTTTTACTAAATGATGCCAAAAAAAACTAAAAAAAAAACTTACATACTGCAGCTTTAATTGACCCATGTAGAAGTATTGCCCCAAACATAAAATGCATGTTACTGCACTTTTTGGTTTTAACATTAGGTGGAGCTGCCACAACAAAGGCAGGTTATACATCAAACAAAGGTGATCAAAGAAGAACGTTGAATCCAGTAGCAGTGGGCATGAACTCAGGAGGAATACAGAAGAACAGAGTCAGAGAACCAAGAAAGTCTCTTTCAACTAAACAAAGTGTAGTGTGACAAAACAACTTTGAAGAGTTACTACTGCACATTGTGTTGACTCACAGCGTTAAAAGGTTAAACAAACATGCGACAGAGTCAATAGTGGACTGGTTCCGCCATCATTGTGCACACAGACGCTCCTGAATGTGTCGTTTACACGCCAAGGCTACAAATTGTACACAATTACATATTTTCACCATTGATTGCAGTATTTATAGTTACAATTAGTTATTCAAATTGTTTCCTAAATACTGTGATTTTCCAAAAATATAATTTTCTTAAGGCCCACAGTCAGTGAACACTTAAAATTTCCTCTTTTTGCTTCCTCCCATCTGTATCGATCAAAAAGCAGTCAATGTAATTAAAAAAAAATGAAACTAAAGTACCAAAATAATAGATCCATATTTTTACCTGGCCATTTAAGATCAGACAAAATAATTAAGAAAGATTTCAATATCTTTTACATGTATTTTTATATAGCATTTCCCTAATGATTATTATTTGGTCTTATTTGCATATAAATGCATGTATTTCTACTTATTAAACTGGATATTTTACATTTTGCTTATTGACCAGCCCCTTCAGTGATATATTTTACAAAAGCATCCAAAGATGGAAATAAATTTAAATTCAAGACTTATGTGATTTGACGTATATTCATACTGTGAAATGAAATAATGTTGATGATGTAGATGTAAATAACTGTAAATGTGCTACAATAAGGGCCACAGACCAAAAGTGTACAGTTTATCAGTAGGTTTTGATTGAGTTTTAAGCATTTTGTTCCATTATAGTTTTGTTTTCATTAGTTGACCAAAAAATCAATGTATTTTGATATAGGTTTGTTAACGTGTTTAAAAAAAAGTCATAGACTAGTTATTGTCTCTTTAAAAAAAAATGCACTCGACAAAAAACAATGCCAACAACCTTTAGTCGACTCGACATTGACTGGGAAAACTAAAACACAAACGCTTTGGCCCAGTCAACACTTGATCATGGGAGTAAATTACTCTCAAAACAGAAGCTTTGACCTCATCAGAGGCTAATATTTGATTATTTGTATAATTGATAGCTTAATAACAACAACTGTATTTGGCCTCGTGTTGAATAAAGAGTTTGCTCAGTCCAGGTTGAGTGGAACAGCTTCAGGTGAGATGGCACCGGACCCTCAGACAGTTCAAAGCACCTGTTTCAACAACTGCTAGCAGGGGCTTGTGCCACCCTCCCCTCATTTCTCACTGATGCGTAACACTGTTAACATAGCTGCTGACACCCCACTCCCTCTCCAGGGCATGGACTAATTAATGGATAGCATTCACAGTTGATTAGCAGCAGTTCTTTCGGTAATTACATTGGCCGACTAACCACTGAGAAGAAAAGGAGAAAGGAGAAACCCCTCAAAGGTCTGGAAAATATATGAATCTACTTCTCATTTTATTGTGATCTTAAGTCGTATGGCTGTTTATTTTCCTGCCTGTCACCCCACATCTCATCCAGTTTGTCTCCACTCGTGGCTTTATAAATAAAACACACAAAAGACCCATGTTAGTGGAACATAGGTAGAGTGTTCTCAGTAGAACCTTGTGTTTTTTCTTTTTTTTTAGTGAGCCCTCCTTGCTCACACAGAGGTGCATTGTGCTCCTGGGCCCAGCTGCTGGCTTATAATTCTTCATTCTATGTCCCATTGTTCCTACCTGTCAGTGTGCTTGTGTTTCTGAAGAAAGGAAGCGGCTGCCATTTTGCCAGTAGGCAATATGTGGGTTAGGAGGGGTGGGGGTGTTTTTTTGGGGGGGTGGGGGGGATGTTGTGAAAACACGTTAGTTTAGTTTTTTCTAAAGTACTGGGTTTTTAATAGCTTATCATTTGCCTTAAACACAACAGGCTTTTACAGTGTGGCACCCCCGCAGTTTAATTTTGTTGATTTTGTTGAATTCAGTTAAAAATCCTATTAACATGGGAGCAGTAGAGTCAGAACTCCCTGCTTTAGGGATGCCATAAAAAGAGAAGACAAAAAATGGTTGAATTTATTGTTGCATATAAAAAACAAATCACTCCATCTAACCAAAAAATACATTCCCCTCTTTATAGAAAGATCCTGACCCCTGTTTATTTCCCTTCAGTATCGTTCCTCTCCCATAGGCTATTTGAAGTTAATAACCTGCTACTGAATGTTGATGCTTGGCTTTGTGATGCAAACATATCCTTAATTGCCATCCCACAAGAGCTGAAAAGCCGGTGCACATTCTCATTACCTCGGTTTGAATTGGCCACTCTCTCACGTGCCCCTCGTCATGTCACAATAATGGCGGAGTGGCACAATGGAAAAACAAGGTTAACCTGGGTGTGCACACAGAGCCCAGTGCAAAGGTCACATGGAGTGATAGGTGTGAATATATACTGGTATGTTATCTGAAAATATGTGGGCTAATTTATTCATTGATTGGTTTTTGCTTTTTTTGCAGTACCAGAATAACAACAACTACATGAACATGGCTGAAGCGAATGGTGCCCTGCTGGCTGCTGGCGATGTGAGTACACTTTATTTTATTTTATTTATTTCCATTTCCACACACAAGAGAAAGTCAAAGGAAATGCACAAACTACTACCAACCCACTTAGCACTGTGAGAAAACACATCTTTCAAGATAACAAGCATTAAAGCTAGAATTAGACTTCACATTAGTTGTGCCAAACTTTAGATAAAATATGAAGCTTCTTATCAACATCACCTCAAAAAAAAGGTCTTCACTAGCTGCGTTTACATTGCACAACATCTAAATAGCGCAATAAAAACTGGTGAATGGAAATTAAAAAAAAAAAAAAAACTCAAATATTGCAAGAAAAGTTTCTACGTTTTTATGAGGAAGTATTTCAGACATTTCGATATTGAAATGTTGTAAAAGAACTATGGAAACATTTTTTTCCGCAAATACACGACACAGGACTTGATGTACTTGGTCACATGATGACCATTTCTCTCCAAGTAAACACTTTACTTTCGTCTAAGCACTGTTTGTTCTCATGTATAAACCAGTTTGTGTCCAAACGACTGTATGTGTTTTAATGTTGTAAGTGATAAGCACTTAAAACCACCTGAAATAAAAAGATTATTCCTTATGTATCTATTAAAACTTTAACTTGTTTTTAAAATAACATCCTGCTAGTAGATTTTATTTTGCATTAACAAGTTACATGCTACTTCATAAAATATAGTAAGTTTAAATAATTCCATATTGACACACAACAATAGGTATCCTGTGATTTGTAGCTGGATTCATTTGTGTACAGAAAACATAACATTTTAATGGTAAACTATTCTGAATTCATTATTATTTGTACTGCAATAATTCATGGAGGTCTTCGCATACCTCAATAACAAAACAGATTTTATTTTTTTTCTATTTTTTATTATTTTTTTGCCATCCTAGGTTGACATTAAATGTAGTGAAAACTTTGTGAATCTTAAAAAAAATACATGTTTTATTTATTTTTTATTTGCATATTACCATATATGTCACAATTAAATGTAAATTGTCCTTTAAAAGGAATCTAATTAGGTAGTATTATTAAGTGACCAGTCTTATTTTCTATTATCTTAGTACCTAATTTATGGATGGATTACTAATAGAATACTCTGTTACTGAAATATGAGTGCTTTAGCCC
This sequence comes from Gouania willdenowi, assembly GCF_900634775.1. Classification (NCBI taxonomy): domain Eukaryota; kingdom Metazoa; phylum Chordata; class Actinopteri; order Blenniiformes; family Gobiesocidae; genus Gouania; species Gouania willdenowi. The sequence continues at coordinate 14,758,218 of NC_041046.1, read as the reverse complement.
TAATTTAATTAATTAACCTAAAATGTGATTAAAACATTAACAAAAGTCAAAGTCTGAGTCCAGATATGATGTCATAAAAAATGTCATGAAATACTGATAGCTATAAGCTATTATAATATAAAAAAGTTTATATTTAAGGTTTATACTTTTTTTTTACAGAAAACACATTGGTTTATTTGTCTGTGTACAAACTCATTATTGGAGTATATTTTACATTGTTTGAATTGTGAGAAATTATATTGTGACATTGTAAAATCAGACAAATTAAGTCATTCAAACATAATGTTTGTTTATGATTTTGTAGCTGGATTAATTTGTTGGTAAAATATATATAATCTAAGTTGTATCTAATTAGTGCTCATGCCTTGCCTTAAGATAATTCTATTGTATTCCTTTATTTAATTAATAATTATATATTTGATGCTGTTATATTTCCTGTTTGTTTTGGAGCTGCTGCAACATCTCCATTGGGGGATCAATAAAGTTTTATCTTACTTTTATCTTATCAACCATTTTTTTTTTTTTGTCAGTGATGTTTCTCATTGTATCTGTGCTTATGCTGCACTATTCCCGTCTGGGATTAAAGGCTAATATTTGTGTCATCAATTATCTAAAGTTAAGTGATTGAAGTTAGAAGTGTGATATAAACAACTAAACAACTTGTTTTTTCATTGTTATTTTTTATGGACATTTGAAATGACCTAGGATAACTGCTACTGTAATATCTGATTAAAAGAACATTGTTTTGTTATTTCTAAAAGGGGTATAATCCCACTTCTGTGATGTACAGGCGTTTGCTAAATGTATCCAGTTTATTCCCCCTCCACCCACTTGAGCTGCCCTATCATTAGAGACAAGTGGTCCCAAAATACCCATCATTCTCTGGTTCAAATGGTCCAATCTTACCCAGAGATTGATCTGGCTTCAAAACCCACAGCAAAAGCACCATTCCAAAGCTCCAAAATACTGAAATGGATGTATTTAATGGTATCATTTTCACTGGTGTCCCCCTCAGCAGCAGGGATGCCACTGTGACCTTTCAGCTCATGTGACTCGGCACGTGAACGTGTGCCTTCAAAAGTGGCCCGCTTTTTAAAACCAATGAGTCTGATGGAGAGACGGTTACATTTTCCTGATTGGGCTAATCGCACTGTATTAAGGAGTACGTACATATAACATAACCCAAGCTGGGAGGTGTGGGGCTGTGGCTGTGGGGAGGGGAGCGCGCATAGGGTGGTGGATGTCTCTATTTGCATATCATCAAAAGGAACAACTGTTTCCAGTTTTGTGGCCCAGATGGTATTGTGTTCAGAAGAAATGAAAGAGAGAACAAGTCATAAACAAAGATTTGTGGTTATGCTGGATTGTTTGCTGCAACGTGAGCCTAAGATTAAAGGGAAATTTAGTGTAAGTTGTTGGTTTTTTACATGAGCCTGTTATTGTAATCTATGTCATGTCTGTGGCTTCTATTCAATGTTTAGACCGGGGGTGTCAAATGTTTTTGGCTGAAGTACCCCTTTTTCTAATTTCTGGATCCAAGTCCCCCCTTTGTCTGATTACAGTATTTTGCTTAGAAAACGATTTAAAAACAATTATAGATCATAATGATGGAATTAATTAGTGATAACACACGTTTTAAAGAATGTGGAAAGAAACAGTATTTAGTGCAGTAGTTCCCAACCTTTTTTGAATTGTATCAAGAATTTCTGGCGACCCTAAAGACATTTTTTACTAGTATTAGTTTTCGATCATGCTTGAGCTATATATACAGTATATATATATATATATATATATATATATATTTATTTTAATATATTTTAAACTACATTTTAGTTGAACTAGGTTTATATTTCACAAAGTGGAACTATGTACATAAACACAGATTATGTTTTTTTTTTTTTTAAAGAATAATAATTTTAAAAAAACTAACATTTACAAAAATCTTTTTTAATTTTTCAGAAATTTCCGGCAACCCGACATGGGGTCCTGACCCCAAGGTTGAAAAACACTGATTTAGTGGCTCCTGAATAGATTTACTTCTATATTTTTCATCATTTCTGATCATCTCACACCTGGGGTGGACCAGGACTGACACTTTATTTGTTAATTTTCTACTCTCTCTCTCTCAAGTACCCCCCGTAGTGCCATCGCGTACCCCATTTGAGAAACACTGATGTAGGTAATATAGAAGCATGCCTTTTGGTGAGCATGGACAGCAAATATAAATGACTGAGGGAATATATTACAGTATGTAAAAAGACACTCTCTACTTCCTTTTATTAAGATGCACGCCCACTAGTTGGTGTAATGTTACCAAGGATTAGTGGTTAAACATGGATTCCCAAAGTCGTCTGATGTCACCATGTTTTCATATCATTTGTGTTACCACCTCAATTGCTTTTTAAGCCAAACAAAAGCCCTCTTCCATGTTGTTACTATTTGTTTACACACTGCATACTGTGTGTTTAAGCAGCACGCCGTATGGCAGAATGCTTGTGGTCTGAAATAGCAGACTTGTTCTGTCGTTGTTGTTTGGATGCCTAGTGTATCATTTACCTTATGCACTTAGAAGAATGATATAAGATGACCTTGGTCTGACTGGTTGGGCGTGCAGGCTAACAGAGAAAGCTTGACTGCTTCCTTCAGGGAAAAGGATACTGTACACCGAGGTTGTTTTCCACTCAGACGTATCATTTTACCCTCCTGATCAAATTAGTGTTGTGTAATGAACTATAAATATGTAGAAATGGACTACAAATGATCCAAATTTGAAATAATACTCATTAGGGGTGCCATGGTTGATGTTGCCATTTGAGCAGCTGCACTTTGCCTGTCTAGATATTTGAAACTAGATCTTCAATCTAGCCTCCATTGATTCTGAACCTATTATGCTCAGTAATTGCATGCTGCTGCCTTTAACAAGTCCTGGTTATTGCATCTGTGAATTGCATTACTTGGTTTATTGAATGACTGGGACTATTGCCTCAAAAGCTTTTTCTTGCTCTGGATATTGAAAAAGCACTAAGACATCATAAGAATAAAGCACATATGGAAGGAGTTCACTGATTCATACCCTAGTTGCCGCTCTCCGTGTTTCCATTGATGTAAACATAGTGGCAAAAAGGTTTATTATGATGTATTTATACAAGTAAAATTGGGTCTTGTATAATCTTTATGAACCAAATGTTGTATCACAAGGATTTGTGATAACTGCACTAGAGACCTGATATAATCTTGTTCCTACCAGCAGGAATAAAAGGTTCTTCACTGTGAGAGATACTGTATTTAATGCCTTTAGAGGAGCAATCCTATTCATTCGTTAGCCTTTATTTAGTCAGGAGGACCACATTGAGATTAATCATCTCTTTTAAAAGTGTGTCCTGGCAATCTTACTGCCACTGATTATTTGTTTCATTCAGTAATCTCATTTAGTCTTGATTTCAGAAACTAACATTTACAAATATTAGTATTTTTAATTGAGTAATTGTATTATAGAACACTTGGAATAAAGTGTTCTGGTATCTTGAGCTCTCCTTATTAGATTGGCACAATTAAAGAAAAACATGCACTTTCCGTTTTAGACGGTTCCTTTTAAACTGGTGTGAAGTTTAAAAGTCTCATTTATTTTAGGACATCACATTATACATATGTATATAATATATATATATATATATGTATATAATATATATATATATAAACTCTGGCACCAGCTGTAGATAAAGTAATCTATACTGTATAAAAAAAAGTCTATTTATCACAACACAATTGACCTGTAGCACCAGCAAAGCTCTCAACTGAAATCAGAGCTGTGCAGCCAGTGAGGAAGTCATTATACGATTATCACATGTAGGGCTGAGTAATATGAGCAAAGTGTTATCATCATGGAACATTTTACAATAGCCATTAACGATACACTTCCCACTAAGCCATTTAGTGTACGGAGAAATGGGAAGAAAACACATGCTCAACTTTTTTAAGCCAAAGTTGTTTTTCTAAAAAAAGGTTTTTTCAAAGAACAGATAACTCTCTCTCTCTTTTTTTAAGATAGAATACTATATATGATGCATACAATTATGTGAAATTATACACTTAGTTTTAACATAGGTGTTACTGACCAAACAGCTTGACATTCATGCAAGTAATCTATTGCATTTTTAATTGAATATACTGTTTAATATATTATAGAATTGTGGTAATAGTGGCTTAAATTTTAATGTATTAAACCAGCATAAAAAAGTTCCTGCTAGATAATGTGTTCACTTCATACATAACACATACTGTACATTGAGTCAAATGTTCACGTAACAAGTGTCAGTGCTTTTGAACAAGTCATTTGTTTCGTACACTATCTGACAACTCCTGAAAATCAGAAGTGGGCATTGCCTATACCTGCTCATGATACCCACTCCTCATATTGGTAAACACTGTGGGATCCAATGGAGCACATCCCTGCTGTTGATCAGCCCCTATCATGTACAAGTCTGCACATCACCAGGCCAGCATCTGGCTCAGAATTTGGCTCGACTGAGCCTTTCAGAACAATTTAAATGGATAATCCGACTGCTGATGCAAAGAAAGTGGATTGTGTATCTATTAATCTGGGATCAAAGACCCCTGAGCTTCTCCTGGTGCAGAATTAGACTGGCTTTATGTGAAATGACACCAGACAGTGTACAACACTGTAGCTCACAGCGAGCACCAGGAAAATCTGGCACCTCTTCCCCCGAGGAGTGGGATTGTTCTACACAGTCAACTGACATCTTTTATACACCCCCACCACCTCTCATGAGACACTTACTCTGTGTCCCTCCAATGGCCCTGACGTAGATGTTAATTTGTATCATCATTAACATGATGGCTGAGACACACAAGCACAATCGTTGATAGTGATCTCACTGTATGTACCACTACCTCTCCTCCTGATTATCTCTCTTTTCCTCCCTCTGCTCTCCATTATAACACTGTTTAGCAGGCACTAAACACCCACATTCCTGTCCTCCATCTATATTTCACTCAAAGGTCAAAGTCAAGCTTGTACTGCTCTTGTACAAGAGGGGAGCTGACCTCAGAGAACCTCTCTTTTTTTGACATTGTTTTAACCCTAGAGGTTAGCTCAGTAACTCAGGCTGTGGCGCACCACAAAGAAAGCGCCGCACGTCAACCCAACAGCACAATACATATACATAGTAAACAGTAAACGGCAGCATGAAGTACAAATAGTTTCTTACTGTACTGAAGTAGTTTTTCTGGTATCTGTACTTTACTTGAGTATTTGACTTTTGACTTTTTACCTTACCTTTTTGAACAAATATCTGTACTTTCTACTCTTTACGTTTTAAAAATGTGCAAACCAACATGGCGGATGCCGTGCGTTCTTTGCAACCGAAGAATCATGAGATTCTGGCATTCAAGAACTCTAAACATTTTATTTACAAATTTGACCTATAATGTATATGTATAATATATATATGGAATTTGCTGGTTTAAAAACCATGTCTTATTATTGAAAGGAAACTTGTTTCACTTTTTACTTTTTTACTTATATACATTTAGTAGCATGTAAGGGTGCAACTTCAATACTTTTACTTTTACCAGAGTCAATTTTATTCAACTATGTGTACTTTTACTTGAGTACTGAAGACTCGTACTTTTGCCACCTCTGATAGCTACTAACAGAATGCTAGCAATAGAACAATCAGTGTATTTTTTTAAATGAAATTATTACTTTTTGTCCGGAGGTTTTGTCTTTCCAATAAAGCAAATTAAAAATTCCTCTACAACATGTCACCATGGTAACATTAGCCTTCCACAAACAAAGATAACATATTCTGATTAATTTCACAATGTAGAGATTTTACTTGTCATGACAGCAATGGGGGAATGGTAATGATTATGATCATAATCATGATGTAATAATGTGAAATATGCATCACATCGCCTTACACTTTGAAACAAATACAACTATCATTACTAAAATGAACTGCCACCATTAACTAGCTCACTGCTACTTACATCATAACACTGGAGGTTGTGCAGACATTGAACATCTACGATGGGAATGTTTTTGTTTTGGGTTTTTTTCATATCTTTTTAATTCACTCAATAACAAGACGTTTATTAAAAAGTGGATGAAATTATAATGTGACAGCAAAGGATTGAAAGCAGGTAGTTCTCCGTAAATGTGCCAGTGATTTATTTTGCACTCAGCTCATTGAACAACTCATGGCTGTGATGACCTCACCTTTCACTGTCCATTTTAAAAAAGAGAGCTGATTTTCAGGTTCTGAAACAAGTACAGAAAAATGAACCAGTGACTGGAGAGCAGCAACCTCTACTACTGGAAGTGATCAGGTCTCATCTCATCGATAGTTGCTCTGAGCAGCAAATGCATAAGTTTGTGTGTGCTAAAGCAAGCCTGTGGAACATGGTTGTGCTCATATCTAGGTCTGTGTTAGCATAAGCCTGGTATATGGTTCTGCGTCAGGGCCTACGCCATCAACGTTCTGCGTCAAGGGAACGCAATGCCATGCGATTGGCCGCCATGCCTCCGCTAGGGGGTTGTGTGTGGTTTCAGAGGAGCATTAAAAAGCCCTTGTTTATCTTCCAGCCACAGAAAACAATGTTTTGTGTTTTAAAGCATATTAAAATGTAATTAATTTCTGGATTAGTCCTTACCTACTTAACCATGTGTGTATTGTTGGACACAAACATGAAAACAATGGTTTCAAAACATGCACTTTATTTTTCAATATAAACATATGCAACATGTGAACAAAGTATAAAGGTGTATCGAGCACACTGTCAACAATCACGCCGGGGGCGAGGGGGCCCCCGACCCCACCATAGAGCGGACAGACAGCAATGAGGTAACCTGGTCCACGGCCCTGGGAAGCAGCGAGTTAGGAGCAGGGCAGCGCTTTAAAGCTTTCTTTAAACCTAATGTTATGTCTGCTCCTCTGAAAGCCTCCACAGCATGTCACTCATTGTTTATTGTTAATGAAACACACTCACAAACACACTGTAGGTACAGAGACGAGGCAGTAGTAGCGATAACAGTAAACATACACCTTTTGTCTGTGATTGACTCTGTTTGCCGATGCTTCACGTGCTGCAGCATGAAAGGAAATAATAAAACTCTGGCACTTTCTGTCCATCTCGGTTCTCTCTTTGACTCAACCCACTGTAGAACCAATTTTTGTATTGCTACGCAAATAGTTGAAACATTGCAGTGTTGACTGGAAAAGGCAGTGAGTTTTGGAGCAGACCAATCACAGCACTTACGTTCTGCGTCGCCTCGACGCGCAGTCAGGATTCTTGGAAGGCACATGTCAGGATACGGCGTGGGAGTCTTCGTCTCCGTAGAGCACTTACGTGCGTCTACGGCGTTGACTTGACAGAGAACCATATACCAGGCTTTATTCCCTCTTGCATCTTCTTTTGTTTTTTTATTCCAACGTGTGACAAAGAGACAGAACAAAGGAACTGTGTTGGTCCTTGTAATCTCCTGACTGGTTTTTAGCTTAAGAATTTCAGGTTTCACAACTTCACCTCTGCTGTTTATTTTTCTCGTTAGCGCACAAACTCAACAACCTAAGCTGCATAACTGTTCCATCTGTTGGATATGGAGGAATTCATCTTCCCCAAGACAGATATCTTGCTTGATCAAATGGGATCAAACAAACATGATATAAGCATCTCAGGATATTCCAACCTGCCACCTGAACTCAGGGCTTCTACCTGGTAAAGTCATATTGTTTGAAATATTCCGTCGTGCAGCTTCTGAGTTAACTCGGAAATACCAATTTCTGAATTGCCTTAAATGCAGCATTATGCGTTTCTTAGTCAGCTCGCTTCAGCATCACAAATCACGGGCTCGGGTGTTGTCGGCTTTCCCCTCAAATGAGGAGTTTTGGTCGTAGTGAACAGGTTTATTATTTATCTTTGTCGGCCCCAACCCATTTTGGAGCCAATTATCAGGACAAATTCACTCTTAACACAACTCAGATGACAGGATAATCTTATCAGATAATCATATAAAACATAAAATAATATGGCTTTTGTCCTTGTTCGGGAATGAAGAAAATCAGGGCAAAACAGTCCTTAGACCTTTATGTGTTTACCCATATTAGGGTGCCTATTAAAATTACAAGTATTACTTATTTATACAAAGTTTTTTGTCCTAACATTATAGCAGCCAAATGTAAAAAGAGATTTGAACTCAATGCTAAGCAAATATTTGATATGGATTTGTCTTTGTTTTGATACTTACGACTCAACACTTGTTTGACATTCTTGTCGCGCCTGTGTTTTTGTGTTTCCTTGCATTTCAAATCATGTCATCTTTAGTTAAGGGAGTCACATTTTAAAGAGGGTTTTTTGTAACTATGCAGCAGTGGAGCAGCAGCCAATCATTTCCCCTCAGATGGCTCACTGTTTGGCTTTGAATTCATACAGACGAGCAGAGTGGTCATTGTGAGGGTATGAATATTTTAGCTTTCCAGAGAGTAGCTTAATGGAATGTACTGATAGAAAAAAAAGAAAACAAGACCCAAATAGGTGAACAGCCCAATCTCTAGGAAGGCACATAAGCAAATTAAGTGTGACCAAAAGCTTTAATTCAAAATGCAGCAGGATTAAACTGTTTGATGAGCAGATTTAAGAGTGCAGGCAAGGAGAACAAAAAGAAACACTTCTGGCCAAGCATAATAATCTTTGAAAATGTTCTTTAAACCCATCTCACTGTGACGTGTATTTTCACTGCACTTCAACCCAACATCTTCCATCCCTAAGATTAAGGGCTTTTATCATGTTTCCTTTTTCTCTAGTGATTGCTGCTTGATATTTTTGCTTCTAACATTTCCCTCCCATCTGCTTTTTTTTTTTTCTTCTTCTTCTTTCTTGTTCTTTAAAGTAGACTTTAATAGGTTTTGGAAATGTTACATCTTAGTGCACTTAGAGAAGTGTATTAGCACTTTACTAAAATGCTTCTTCTCTAAAACTCATTGAATTTCAGGCCTTAAGGTTTCCACCCACTTCATTTATAAAGGTCTACCTCAGCAAATGCTTTCTACCGCATTTTATATTTATATGTTTTTTCTCTTGTTTATTTTTCAGACTTTTCACACCCCCAGCTTGGGGGACGAAGAGTTTGAGATTCCCCCCATCACTCCTCCACCTGAGACAGAGTCTGGTCTGGGCCTCTCAGATGTGGATTCACCATTCCCAGCAATGCCAGAGCCCCCAGCTCCACACAGGGGTCCCTTGATCCCACAGTTTCCCCCTCAGAGCCTGGATCTGCCCTCCATTACCATCTCACGCAACATGATGGACCAAGAAGGACTTTCTGTCAATAACAGCCAGTCTGTGGTAAGCACTACCATATATTGGTAAATAAGAAGTCCATCTATTGTCTGTTCGTTTGATGCTATTAGAATCGATAATGCATTCAGCTCAAATGATGGATGGAGAAAACACTTGTTTGGATTCACAAGTCTTTCTGTTAGATTTGGCACTTTCATATATAGGGGTGCACATAAGCAATGCTCATCAAATCATGCACGGTACCTTTGTGCTCCGAAGAAATGTAGGGATAGAAAGAAATGAACGGCGTGGGATATTCACACAGACAGCAGTGAAAGAGAAGGCAAACGAGCTAAAGATATCAGAGCAACATTTTAATATGATGGACAGTTCCAGAGCAGAGTGTAGACTGAGCCATTTAAACATTTCAGATAATCAGGCTCCACAAATAACATATACAGACAGCTGAATTCAGACTAATGACCAACACACAGGAATAAAAATCCCACACTGACAAATAAATACAGGCACTTAAAATCTTGGTCATCCAGGTTTTGATAAGCATGCTAACAGCAGAGAGCAATCGGATGTAGGGATGTAAAGATTAATCGTGAGGCAGTTAAAAATCGATTCAAAGGTGCCACGGTTCACATTGATATTTTGAAATTGTATCGCAGTACTTTTTTTTTTTTTTTTTTTTTTACAACATAGGGTGCTATCTATTTAAAATTTGAAATTCAGGACGCACCACCATGTTTTAAATCAGAATTATGGAAGCATTTTGGCTTCCCCAAGACAAAATGAAAGAAGTGAGAAAGAAAGAACATGTGAAATCCAAGGTAAGAGGAGCACAGAGAGGAAAGGGAGAAACAAGAGAGAGAATGAAAGCCATAGTTTGTTTATTTATATTATTTCTTTGATATGGGTTTTGCTCTAAAGTCCAATTGTTAAGGCACAAAATACATTTTCAGTTGCACTTTTAAAAAGAAATGAAACTATTATGCAGTTTTGCATAGTTTACTGTAGAGCCAGAATTTTTCCATATATATATATATTTCATTCATGATTTATTTTTATTAAATTGCATTGTTTTGTAGTTTATCAAGGGAGTCTTTTGACAATGAAAGATAAAAGAAAATAGTACAGTATTTTAATTTTTTATGAAGAAAAAAAAATGAATATTTTGTAAAATAAATCGTGATAGAATTGTATCATGAACCCAGTATCGTGAATCGTATAAGGAGTTGAGTGAATCGTTACATCCCTAGTAGTGCAAACAATGGAAACAGCTAATCACAAAAATTAGGCCTTATACATTCACCTCTTCTATATTTTTTGTTTTTACTTCTTTTAAGTAGAAGAAGTCAGTGTTGATGATGATGTGATTAGAAAGAATCACAATCTGTGAGGGTTTAAAGGACAGACATGTTGTTTTGAAGTAAAATGTCACATTTTTCAGTTACAATTACGTTTTAAATTACCCATGTTCAATTACAACTCAATTACAATTACAGTGACCAGCATTTATTCCAATTACAACTAAATTACATTTTTTTTTATCCTCAGAAAAACAATTACAATAACATTCTCAACTACTAAAGTTCAATTACAATGAATCCCAATTACTGAGCCTGAAATAAATAAGATAATAAAAGTTAGTTTTCTGTTAGCATCTCTTATAATAACAGGTCCTAAATCAGCTGTAAAATACACTAAAAACAAATATTTATCATATCATTTCTTTACTATCTATTGTTACCTTGTTAGACTCCCTAATCAATGAAAATATAGGTTTTAATATTCATGGTGTGGGCATCTGAGCCTTTTTTGTGTCACTATACCCCTCAATTTAAATATTTGTTTAAATGGTAAAATGTGGGAAAGCTTGATATGAATAATAATAATTGTGAACCACATATGTGTAAAACTGTAACATGTTCAACAGTTTTGTCTTAAATTGTAGTCATTACAAAGTCAATTATCTAAACGAAATTACAATTTCATTACGATTATGATGGGAACAGATTTTTACAATTATAATTACACCATAATTGTAATTGATTATCAATTACGCAATTACAGTTGGAATTGACCCTAAGCCCGGTTACATGATCTAAGTATCCCTCTGTTGTGTTGATCCTAGGAGCTGTAACATGGATTTATCACTGTTCATTAGAAGTGATTACAAGTTTCATGAGCCACCTTTCCTGGGTGGAGTTATATGGCTGCTGGTAATATGTGTGCAGTGTCACTGCTTCCACTATTTTTAGTTAACTTTAATTATAAAATTGTGGTGGTGTTTTTTTTTGTTTTTGTTTTTATCTGCATAAAATCGATCCCGAATAGTGATCCAAACACAGTAGCAGAAAAATGATAAATTAACCCAAAGCTGCACACTCCTCCATTTTAAGCACTTTGTGACATCTTTTGTCTAGCTTCCTTTTGCCAGTGTGAGCTCGGTGCATGACATCACCTCTGTAAGGTGTTTACTGACACTGTTCAGCTGCATAAACCTGAATGTTCTTGGTTAAAGTTAAACTTTCTGATCAGGGTTTGTTTGGTGAAACGTGGGTTTATTGTCACATCCTCTCTGAGGAAACAGCAGGTACCCCTCTCTGTTAGCGTGTGATGGGCTCGTCTTTGAGTGTATTATTTTTTGTCTGTGGTGTGAGATGCAGAACTCAGTGACCCGAAGCAGCATTTTTTTGTCAAACTCAAGGGCCAAATTTGGCCTGCAGGAGAAAGTTAAAATAACAGAGAAAACACTCTCCAAATCAGAAATTCACTGAAACTCCCTGGCTCACAGTTATTCCATGCTTATTAGGGGTGTCTCGATCGATATTGATATCGGTTATTGGTCCGATAACAGCCAGAAAATGAATATCGGATTTTATCGGACTGCATCTAAGATCTCCGATATAAGCACTCCGATAAGTTTTAGTTGTTTTTGTCCCCGCCCTCAGTTGTTCCCACCATATACTGACAGTAAAAAATATCTGAAGTGAACTTGAATTCTTGACTATTGTTCTCTGTTTGAGTAACATCACTTGATTAATCCTTTTCTAACGTTCCACACTTCAAAATAAGTAATAAATAAATGTATGATTCGGGCTGATATTGTATCGATATCAGTATCGACTAATACTCAAGGCTGCAATATTGGTATAGTATCAGAAGTGAAAAAGTTGTATCGGGACATCGCTAATGCTTATATCACATGATGGCAGTTATTTTTAATGTCAAATTATTGAAAGAATTCTATATTTGTCTAAAACCGGCAAATTTCAATCAATTATTTCACAAAACTTCCCCCAATCAAATAAAAAAAATGTCACAAAATCAAGGAAGTTCAAGTTAAGATCCTGCAGGGATTAATATCTGCCACTTATTGCTTGGATATTGTCACAGCCTGACATACTTTACATTTCACTTATACGTGTCCAAACTAGGGCACGATAATGTTGAAATTGATCGTAATCCACAGCCCACTTCAGATCAGGTCCATATTTGGCCCTTGAGCTAAAATGATTTTGACACCCCTGCTATACAGAGTAACGTGGGTGCTTTAAAAAATAACAACATGAATCAATGCAGAGCAGCCTACGGTTGAATTCTGATGCATTAACAAATGCAAATTATTGTCTACTGTTGATATAAGTCAATGTCTCTTTCTTGCTACAGAAGGTTACATTTTCCCCCTAGTTCAGTATATTACATTACACAGATTGTAGCAACAGTTAACATTTTGTGGAAGTAATCTAAATAATAAAGCAGAATGCTTCCCATCGTGTTGCTGCAGCACTAGTTTGACTTTTAAAGATAAAGATGCAACCTTTAAATGAGTCCTTTTATTAAATGATAAAGTCACCTTCAGTGTTTAAGTCCTCGTCCTGTTGTCGTCACATCTGGTACAGCATCTGGCCTTTTTTACTACACAGGAGGTATATGATCACATTCAATACATGTAATACTATTATGCTACTTACTGTGAGGTTTAGGGGGAAAAAAGAAATAGATCAGAGTGCTTTAATTCCCAGAAGAACAGTGAATGTGGGACCCCAACATGTCACCGTTTTCCCATGCTCATATTTAATTCAGCTTTTACTGACCTGTGAATTCTGATCAAAGCCTAACTCCAGTGTCACATGTCATCTCAATGTTTAAAGTTTCGGAATGCAAAGTGTTTTTGTAAGATGACAGCGTAAAATAAGCATCATTTTTACATTATAGCTCTCATGTGGGAGTTGTTGTCTCAGGGTCCAAAAACATTTTCAAATACCACAATCGTTGATGCGCTGAGGAGGAAAAATAGAAATGTCACTGGCTGAATAGTTGTCTACAGGCTTATTACAAATATAGAAGATTAATTTAAGGAAAAAAGAAAAGAAATGAAAGGGCAAAGCCATGAGCGGAAAGATAATGATATTGATGCTGCAATTTCTTTGTGAGCCACACATCACGTTAGGAATTAGTGCCATTAACATTATAGCCCTGTGAATAAATGAAATGTGTTTCCAACCTCCCCCTCCCTCCCTGTCCCCTCCCACCTCTGCAAACACATTTGTTGAATCACACTAATGGAACAGATATTTATTTACATTCCATAAGGAGAAGGAGGCTGTCAAATCTTTAACGCTCCTTTCTCTGCTTCTCTGCTCCCGGCATGTAAAATAATTGCAGCTTTTAAAAATATCTCCACAGCATACAGTAAGCGAACCCCCAGAAGGCTTTTTGCCTAAAGAATTTTCATTTCATGGTCAGTTAAGCTTTCTGCATCTGGAAGAAACGGAACCTTGACACAATTACATTCCTGACTGTTCTCACGACTTGCTGGAGGATTAGATTTGATTCTCAAACATTATTCCTCTTTAACACCATTTGCATGGCTCATGTCTCTGATTGTGCAGAGACTCTATTAAAAAGTAAGGGGAGAATGTGGGTTTCTGCTCCTCGCCTCATGCCATTGTCGCCAGCACACTACTCACCCGTTATCAGTCATCGCACATTGTAAAGGGAGAAGGGGGTGGTGAGGGGGGGTCGGGGGTAGCGGGTTTGCAGTTGCCCTTCATTTTTCTCGTAAATGGGATTGATCCCCAAACGTCTTTTTAACAATGCCGATAGAAATTCTATTCATCGCAGGTTGTTATCTTTGCTTTGAAAAGAGAAACACAACTTTTTAAAAAATGAGATAAGTAACGGCACAGATTGCGGAGCATTTCTCTGCCGCACATAGACAATGATTTACGAAGGCCCTGAGAGGGGTGTTTTGTCATTTTGTCAGCACGCTGATAACAGAATGACAACCTTATATACATGATTACATTCTCTGTTATTTGTTATGGCTGCGGGGGCAAACAAATAAACCATGCACAATTGCAATTACATTTTTCATCATAGCACAATGTTCATATTTCCCAAACACTTTTCTTGTTTTGTTTAGTTTTTTTTCCTCCCTCTGTGCGAGCGAGCTCACTGATGGAGAATACTTGCTCTCTTATCAGAACTTAATGAGAAACCCAACCAGAAAATATACCTTCTTGGCGATTTTCTAAAGCCTCTTCCATGTGGTTGCATTGCCAAGTGTTCTGCTAATTCCTCCTCTCCGTAATGTTCAGCTTATGTCTCACAAATTGGCTGCAGATGCCGAGGCTTCTACAAAAAAAAGAAAGGAAAAAAAAAGAAATACATTTTGTTCAGCTGCAGTGTGCTGTGCCTGGCGAGCTGTGACTCTGAAATCATTATTTATTTAATCTGCTCTCCTAACAAGCTTCTGACTCTCATTTTTGTCTCCCAGCATGTGTCCTCCTGATTTGTGATTGAGTCTCAATAGTCCCAAATAGTACTAGAGTTAGAGCTGCCACTATTGCTTTATTCACAATTTATTTTTCTCTCTCCCCGCTGCACAGCGAGGGTCTCTGGGTTTCATTTCAAAAAACACCTGGTGCCCTCGCCACATTTTCACTTACTTTTGTTTTCTTTTTCTTTTCTAGTTACACGTGTGAGCACGCACTGAAATAAGCTTTGTGTTCTCTGCTGATTTCATTCAAAGCTACTGCAGTCAACTGGTTGTATTAAAAGTTTAGATCAGTATTTAGGAGATACGCGCCCTGCTGTCTTATCATTGTAGCCCCTGTGTGTTGAAGCACTCAAACTGTATATATTCACTTCCAGCCAGCTGTGTCACATGACTGCAGATACAGTATATGCTAACTAGGGCTGGGCAATATATCGAGATTCAAGATATATTGAGTTTTCTATTTTAGCAATATAGAAAATTACAATTTTGCCTTTATATATATATATATATATATATATATATGCTATTTACTTATTGTTATTTATACAATCACAGTACAAACTACATAATACACAGTTAAACAGTGTCCTTTACATTTTTTAATATGTCTGAGATATATTATTTATATATTATAGCTTATTTTGTATTGAAATACTCATTTTAGGAGTCGCTGCTTATGTTACTGCTCAGAACAGCATGAAAATCACAGTTAGATGGACCACTGAGTGCGTTCTAACCCAGACCTTCCCCTAAACAAGCCACACTACAGAACTCACTCACACGTGCTGTCCCTTAGAGGAGAAAAAGCCAAAAGTGGCACATATTGTGCAGCTGTTTGTTAATAAATGAGCCTGTCTGACATTTTTTATCCACAAATTTAACCCAGAATTTTCTTTCTGGTCAGACTTTATTTGAATTAAAAATATCGAGATCAATATCGTATATCGTAATTTTGTGAAAAAATATTGAGATATGAGTTTTGGTCCATATCGCCTAATCCTAACATCTAATAGCACTTTGCTAAGGGAGAGCAGGTAAAGCTGTGTGTAGTTTTTATATTTACATGTTAAAATAGTCTTTGAGTCCTAATTCTGCCCGTTGAACAACCACTAACACTAACCATGTGAGCACTGTTGCAGAAAGCATGTTTTTGGGGTTTTTTCCCTCCAAGCCAGGAAGCACTGACATGAGTTGTACGGTAATTCAAGAGTGGGTTTCTTTTCTCGCTCACTCCATTTCTCTTCCTTTTTTTTTTCCTCCAACCCCTCCGTCGACAGACAGCCATTGTGACATATCGGGTCAGTCAGAAATGAAAGATATTCATGCAGGCATGCAATACTTGTAATGAAGTCTCAGCTTGACCTTCTGCATGATTGATTCTGTAATTTACTTTTCTCAGGCAGCTCTCGAGTTGAAATGATGTCATGTTGGACAAGTTTTAAATACCCATAATGCACTGGGAGGAACGACAGAATGGGGGTATGGGTCAGTGGCTGTAGCAGACTGATGGGAGGGAAACTATTGGGCTTTTAGTCTGAGGAGGCAAGGGGCTGGAAAAATAAGGGTTTGAGTGTGAGATCGATTTGTTTTTAAGTGGAAAGGTGGGGGTGTGGGGTGGGGGGGGGGATGGTTTCAGATAGACTGAGTTTGTACACCACAGCAGGAGAAAGAGCACAAAGTGTGTTTGACTGAGACCAGTCAGGAGTACGAAAAACGATTTATCTTGGTGCTATTATAGCCTTTACCAGCATTCAAAATTCCATTTTTTTCTCATTTGGCTTAAGCACAGACTTTAGCAGGGTTACTGAAAATGGAAGAAAAAAATAAAATGATGTTCCCGTTTTGAAGGCGAGTAAAGAAATATGTGCAGAGCGCTGATAAACTATCTTTAATAGGACTGACCTTTCATGCTGGCGAAAGTTACTGGGGGATTCATCCTTATAATTACCATATAGATGATTTTACCCCTCTCCTGCCATGGAACATTTCCAAGAGCTCTGGCATTGATTGAATGGAAATGGAACTTGTTAACATTCTTTTCAGCTTGTTACAGCTCGGGAGGCACCCTTCATAAATTTCCACCCAAATTCTGATTTCACAATATCTATAAAAACAGACAGAAGCCTGTTTTTCTTTGACATCATTGTTGACAATTTAAAAAAAAAAAATCACTTTGTACAAGCATAATGTTGTGGTTTTGTGCCTCGCCATGTGTTTATTGGCTTGTATTTATTGTGAATTGGGTTTCACACATTGTCAATATTGTCTCCCCCCCCTTTGCTAGTTTTCAGAATGCCTTATACTGTTGGGTGTGTTTGTTGTTTTAAGAGCAGCTGAGTCTAACGATAAAGCACCAAACTCAGAACAAGCTGCTTCTTCCTCTGTTTACTTCTCTTTTTGTTTTTTTTGTTTTTTTTTAATTATTATTATTCTTTTATTAAAGAACACACGATAGTATGTCCTGACTGAGGGCACATCTGGCCACTGTGTATTCAAGATAAGGACTTTTAAGATTCATGATGACTATCAAAAAAAAAAAGTCTTTGATGCATTCTGTGACTGCTGACAATGCTGCAATCAAAATGCAAATAGAAAGGCACAGGGGCATAACCAACCATCCTCTGCATCAGTAAAAAGCAACTGTTACTTAAGATTTTTCTGACTAGCGTGTAAACTTCCATTCATATGGCTCAGACAAGCTATTGATCTCACTCATCATTTATTGTTAACAGCTGCTACTTTATCACTATGTGATTGGTAATACACTTATTATTCTGTAAATGTTATGTTATATTTGTAACATTAATCATTGCATTTCCATATAATACATTACAACCATTACTAAGAATTTCCCATATTCCAATCAGTGAATTTTGACAGCATTCTTTTTATTTTGTTTCAGTTATAGTCTTTTAACTAAAATGCAACTTAGCTTTAGTTAAAATGTAGCCATCAACACTATTTCAGTCTAGTATAGTATAATTAACTAAATGAAAGGGCTGCACGATTATGGTCAAAATGATGATCACGATTATTTTGATCAATATTGTAATCATGATTATAATCACAATTATTTATTATGTCAGGGGAAAAAATATGCCTTTTTGTTGCCCTCTTTTAAACAAACACTATGTATACAGTTTACAGTGCAAAATCAAGCTTTAAATAGAAATGATACAAAAAAGAAAGTAATTAACCCAAGAATTTAAAATGTACCAAAGAGTAATGAAATAAATACATTACAGAGAGCAGAGCCCATATTTTAAATGCAAATATTGCAGATGATCAGATGTAGTAAATTGTGACAACCAACATCGTGATCACGATTAAAATTTGATTAATTGTGGAAGATTTTAGTTGACTAAAGCTGTTACAGATATAGTCGACTAAAATGTACAGCATTTTATTTAAATGCATAATGAGTAACGAGAATATCTTATGTTTTTATACAGTTTTTGTTCACACATTTTCTTCCATTAGTCATAGTCTAGTTGACAAAAATATATGATGAGCATTTTTTGAAAACAAAATAAACACTAATTCTAATAAATGGCCTTTAATCCAGATCCACTGTAAGGATTTAACAATAGCATCATTATACAGATGGTCACGAGTAATGAGCTCACTATGTGCATCTTTTGATGCTCTGTGAGTAAAGTGCAAACTGTGAGCCTTCATGTACTTAGGAATAAAGGTGAGGAGCAGATATGTAAATCCCTTTCATTTGGTCACGGGCATATTTATTAGAACCAGATTTCCATAATTAAAGATTTACAACAATATGTCTTCAATGTATCCCCCTTCGCTCCTGCCTCACCCTCTGTTGTTGAAAGCTGCCTGCACATGTAAATATCAATCCATTCTCACTTCATAGATTGTATTTATGATAAGCAGCAGACATGGCATATGAAAAAGAAATGGCTTGTCAATCCAATATGTTGCTGTCTGAAATCGTGTTACAATATTGTTTTTGAAGGCAAGCATTCATAAGGTTCTTTCAATAAAGCCAGGTGCGTGGGTTTATGATGTGTTGATGTTGGGGAGAGATTGAGTTGGTGCTGCTGAATACCAGATGGATGTACCCAGGGAGAACAAATCACCTCTTTCGGTTATGTTCACATTCTCTCCTTTTCTGCTGGTTCCCTGATCAGTTTTCTCTTTGGAAAGCTTGCACGACCCGTAATTTCATCCCCACTGCAATCAATGCAAACATGTTGCCTGTAGTGTCTTGTGACTCTTTCAAGAACTGAACACGATACCAGGAAAAAGTGAAAGAGACATTAAGAATGCTATTCTATTATAGCCTGTGTAGCAAGAAAGAAAGGACCTGTCCAAAGCCTTTTGCATGTTAATTTATAGAGTTGATGCATACAAGAAAAGGGGTTTCCTCTTTGATGGTATGAAAGGTGCCTTTTTCAAGGAGGTATGATTTTAAATAAAGCAGGCTTGTGGCTACCACATAACAAACTGACTTGTTGCCACATGTCTTTTGAAGCTGTTCAGTCCAGATTCCCAGTAGGAACCAAGTAGTCCTAAAACACTTCCTTACTTTGAGTTTTCAAAGGAATCAAGCTGAGCCTTGCTGCCAACGATTACTGGCTTATAAAGTAGGCCTTTACAGTGTCAACATTATTCATCATTGCTTGCATGATACGTTAAAAGACTCAAGATGTGCTGTAGCCTACCAAAATAAAAGTATTTTTCTTATTTTTATGTGAAATGTTTCTCCAGAATGTTGGAGCAGGCCATCTACGCCAGTATCCATCCAACCCAGCAATGGTCATGAAGTCTATCATCAGTATGAACAATGCCAACGGCATGATATCAAGAAACCAGCTGACCACAATCAATCAATCCCAGCTCAATGCCCAACTAAGTTTAAGCATGGCGGGTACCAATATCACCCACACTTCTCCATCGCCTCCTGCCAGCAAGTCTGCTACTCCTTCTCCCTCCAGCTCCATCAATGAAGATGACCAGGATGATGGCAACAGAGTGAGTGAAATATTAGAAACTGTGCCCTCAGGGACAGAGTTCCTTATGTTGTGGTCAACTTAACAATTCCAATCATTTTAGGTTATCGGAGAAAAGCGACCGGCTCCCATTGATCCTGCCAAAAAGCCCAAGACCCCTAAGAAAAAGAAAAAGAAAGACCCCAATGAGCCCCAGAAGCCGGTGTCAGCCTATGCCCTGTTCTTCAGAGACACCCAAGCAGCTATCAAGGGTCAGAACCCCAATGCCACCTTTGGAGAAGTGTCCAAGATTGTGGCATCAATGTGGGACGGCCTAGGAGAAGAGCAGAAACAGGTAGGGAAGAGATTCCTTTCAGATAGTATTTTTAGGTTTAGTTACGCTGGTATCTGACTGCCTTTCTATCAATGGAGACCAGTTTCAAGATTGGAATTTTGCTTGGCTTGAGACAAGCTCAATAAATTGTTCAGTCCAATTTGTCAATAAAAAGGGGAAAAAAAACACTGATTCTACAAACTTCCCAATAACAGTGTCTAGGGTAGGAGCGGGACAACTATGTTTTGTGTCATTGTAACTTTCTGAATGAGCTGCTCATTTACCCAACTTCTCTGTCCTCGCAGCTTTACAAGAGCAAAACAGAAGCTGCAAAAAAGGAATATCTGAAAGCTCTTGCTGCGTACCGGGCTAGCCTGGTTTCAAAGGTGAGAGGTTTTTTTTACTCTGCAAATGTTTACATGTAATAAAATAGATGTATTAATAGTCAAGCATTGTCTGTGCTATTAATGAACAGTATTTTTAAATAATAGTGTTGGAACATGCAGATGATGAGAAAGTGAGTTTATTAATGAACTCTGTTCTGTGTTCAGGCTGCTGCAGAATCAGCTGAGGCCCAGACCATCCGCTCTGTCCAGCAGACTCTAGCCTCTACCAGCCTGTCCCCTGGTTTGGTGCTGCCCTCATCCCTAAACCAGCACCCCTCCATGGCGTCGGCCTCCCAAGCCCTACAACAAGGTCTACCACGAGCCATCGCTCCCAAACCCCTGCAGATGAGGCTCGGGGGCAATCAGATCGTGACTTCAGTCACAGTTTCCCACCAGAACATGTCCTCCGGGATGCCTCCACAGCTGCTTGGGCAGATGGGCGCCGGCGGGCCCATGGTTGCAGGTACCCAGTCCACGGCCGTGTCTCAGATGAGCCCACCCATGCAACCAGTGCAGCAGCAGCAGCATGCAATGCAGCAGCTCCAGCAGCAGCAGCAACAACAACAACAGCAGCAGCAGATGCAGCAGCACCTCCAGCACCATCAAATGCAGCAGCAGCAGATGCATCACCAGCAGATTCAGCAGCAGATGCAGCATCAGCATTTCCAACATCACCTCCAGCAGCAGCTACAGCAGCATCACATGCAGCAGCAGCAGCAGCAACAGCAGCAGCAGCAGCAACAGCAGCAACAGATGCAACAGCTGCAGCACATGCAGATGCAGCATCAGATGCATCAGCAGCAGATCCAAGTCCTACAGCAGCAGCAGCAGCACCAGTCCCAGTGCTCCCCACCTCAGCACTCTCCGGGCACACCTCACTCGGTGAGCGGCTCTGCTTCACTTGGCAGCCCCCAGCCGGCCCCCCAGCAGCAGCCACACCCCTCCCAAATCCAGACCCATGCCCAAGTCCTGTCGCAAGTCAGCATTTACTGAGCCAAATGGAAATCCTATCTCAAAGAGCAGGAATAGAATAAAAGCATCATTCCACGTTGCTTTTCTAAGTTGCACTTAACAAGTGTGTAAGTTTTAGAATGTTATACAAAGAAAATGTCCATTGATTTAGACAGATATGCACATACGTGTACAGGACGTAATTGCTGGGGTTTGTTGTCTATAAAATAGGCAGAGCAATGTTAGAAACCTGTTAAGGCTGAACGCCCACTTTATTTGTTTAGGTCTGTCTGTGTTGTCCCTTTGAACTGACTGGGCACACAGTACGTCTTTCACTGTTTTATTTAACAATAAAGCTTTATTTATGAGGCCAGAGTTGTCCTATCAGTGCAGAGGAATGAACACATTTTTGTCAAAAAAAAAAGGATTCTTATCTGCTTTGGCCTGGACTGAATGACTCACTGGATCCTTCCCTGGAAACCAGTAAACCCACTCATATCGTCTTTGTTCCCACTCTGGCCAGTACATGGAGAACCTGCTTGAATCCCAACTTGCTTTGTTTCACCCATCACAGATTAAACTGTTTAAAGAGTCACAGGTCTGTGGATGGACAGACTAAGACTGGCAGCAATCATTCCTAGCACCTCATCAAACTGTGGCTGTAATCTGCTGTACATTATTATGGGACGAGACACTCTCCATCCAATAATCTGCAGTCATCGCAACTATTTACCAAACGTGCAACCTCTTCCCTACTTCCCCAGCTTTCCAAATACAAGTTCCTCTGTAATCTATTTGTTTTTACTTCAGATGTTTAACGATTAAATTATGGTTTTATTTTGTGAAACAAAGGGGAATATTTTATGGTAAACACAAAGTACTGAAACAAGGCATCTGATTTGAGGTTTGGTGTATTTTTATTGTGCTCATTGATACTGTCACCGCTTTGAAAAAACGCGAGAAATCCAGCAGAGCCGGTTTGTTGCACTGCCAAAGCCAACGAAAAAAAGGCATCAGAGGTATTTTTTGCCAGCTGCCAGAAGTCCCTGGAGAAAGATAGGAAAAAAGAGAAAATGTTGTACATTTTTCATATCAGCTGTTGTAAAGTTTTAATATGTGAGGCTTTAATTAAAACATTGTTAAACGACCTGTGGATTGCTATATCACATAGTGCATTTCTGCTCTTTTATACTTTTTTTATGAGTTCAAATAGCAGCAGCTCATTTTGTTTGTATTTTGCTTACAAAACAACAGAAATCTGTCCATAGAATGAAAATACAATGGAGTTGTTTTTTTTGTTTGTTTGTTTATTTTTCAGAAGTAATTTAATGTTGGAAGTGTTTTCCACCCAGCCATGCTGACAAATCCAGAGACATTCCATCACTAATATGATAGTAGCCATAATTTTGTATGAAGTATTCTATATTTCTTTGTGTCTCTGTTGGAAAATTAAACTATCAATCACAAAACATCTATTGGAAGTAATTGTGTTCTTTTCATAAATCACAGCAGTAGCTTTGCTTTTAATGGCTTTTGCTCACTTATCCTTGCAGGAGGAAAAAAGAAAAAAAAAAAGCAATATGCTCTTCATCAAACACATTTCTATCAATCCTACAAAATCGTTTTACGGAGGAGGGAAAAAATCTATAACTGTGTATTAAAGGAGTCTGTATTGGTTTGAACTAATTTAAAAGGAGTGCTACTGTAACTGTGTGAAGAAGAAAAAGCTAGTTTTGATTTTGTATGGGGTCAACATGTAACTGGTACTTGTCTCAATAACAGTCCCTTTCTCACACACCAGTGCCCTGGATTCTGCTCCTTTCTTACTGCCTTTAAAAATCGCTTCATTCCCAACACATCCCCGGGGCTTTGCTCAGCTCCCTTGAATAATATGGTGAGCTGGGGGAGGGAAGGCAGGCAAACAATAATTATCATATCTTCACAATAGGCCACGAATCCACCGGCCCAGAGAATGGCCCTTCGTCTCTCTCTCTCTCTCTCTCGCTCTCCACATTTAGTGCAGGGTAATGTTGGTTACAAATGAGGGGGGGTGCATTGGTTCTTCTGGAAGCTGCTTGATTGAATTTCCAACATATATTTTTTTGGTTTGCTTTTCAATTATATTTCTTTAAAGCATTTGTAATTGAAGCCAAGGCCTATTTCCTTTCCAGCGCTGTGGTCACAGACGTTCCTGTGCTGTGATTAATTGCAGCATCTGTCCTGTCAGGAGCCCTGAGTGAAGACGTCTGCGTGAATAAAAAAAAAAAAAAAAAAACTGCAAACAAGCTCTGACAAAAGTCTTAAAGCCATTATGATGAAATGAAAATTAAAAAACAGCTAGTAGTGCACATGACCTGAATCTCAATACAGGGGGTGGTGGAGGAAAGTGGGGGTGGTAGGGAGAAAAAAAATGGAGGAAGAGGAGAATGAGAGAGTGGGTGTCCATGGATACTGAAGCCATGCTTTAAAAACACACAGTAATGAGGCTCTGGGAAATGGCTGTTATTATTCTGAACAGATTCACAGCAGAGTCCATTAATAATGCATGGAGCTCCTTGTTATTCTATAACCTCTCAGTACTGCGGTCACTGTGTACAAATATCTCACAGCCAGGGTTTGAGTTATTGGACTGCAACGATAAAACGGTTTAGATATCTTCAAAACACTATTATTCTTACACGTAATTTACAGCGATAGTACAGAAGTCCATCTTTAATGACGCCTGGTTTCATTTGGAAATAAGAAGAAATATATCCTGCTTTGTACAATGGATGCTTTTGTTTAACTTTTTGTCCCTATTGTGGATACATATTAGATAAAATGATATTGTTTTCCTCATAGATCAATTATTCAAATATAATTTACCCTAAAAAGAAAGGGAAAAGGTTGAAATTGATGCTTGAAAGCGCTGTAAACACCATTACATTTTTTGCATTGCATTGTGGGATGTGGAGTTCCATAAACAGTTGGGGAACAATGTTTTATACATAAGGCTGACATTAAGTTGTCATTATTATGACATGACACCTGTCATTAGCATGAATGACGTGTCATGAAGGCAGTCATTAAGTGTTGTTTGTTACCCCTAACCCTTTGTTACCCTAACGCAGTGTTTCTCAAATGGGGGTATGGAATTGGGGGGGGGGGGGGGGAATTAACAAGTAAGAGCATGAAAAATATGGGGTTTTGTAATGTTTATTGTTAGGTAGAAAATTATAATCACACCAATTTTACCAGTAACTCACAATATGACAACGAAAACTCACAACATGAGAAAAATACACTGAATAAGAACAAAATACACCAATGACACTCACTGAGAGAGAAATACTTATTATCAGCAACACACAAAACGACAACAAAAACACACTAAATGAGAGAAAAATACACAAGATCACTACAAAAATGCACAAAAATAACAGAGAAAAATACAAAATGACATGAAAAAAAAATTACCAAACAACATAAAAAACACACACTGAGAGAATAATTTCAATAACACCAACAATACACAAAAACGACAACAAAAACATACAAAATAGCAGAAACATATACTGAATGAAAAAGGAACAGACAAACAACAACAAAATACACAAAAAATACAAAAAGTATTAAAATTATGTTGATTAAAACATGAACTGAAATACAAGGATCAGTTTTGGTCCCACATCACAACGGATATTACTGTAAATGATAAAAACTACAGCAATGAATCTATTCAGGAGGCACTAAATACTGTTTCATTCCACATATGTGTTATCACTCATTAATTCCGTCATTATGCTTTATAGTAGTTTTGTCATAGTATTCTGAGGAAAATGTAATAGTTGGATTCAAAAGTCAGAGAAAGGGGGAACTTCAGCCAAAAAAGTATGAGAACCACTGCCTTAACCCCTTACACTAACCTTAACCCTACTAGAACCCTCCAATTAATCCAAAAAATGCCAACATAGCTCCGAAGGTGTCGTAATTTAGCGAAAAGTGACATAATTTATTGAATGACAGGGGGTAAGCTAGGAATCTAGATGACCTCTTATCACACTAACTTCAGGGATTTAATCAGTATGTGCTGAACTACCAAACCTGCTGAAGCTTAATCACTATGGCAATTATTGCTGAATGGCTAACCTGATCGTAATCAGGTTTTTCTCTGGCTTGGATGTTAGCGAGTGCTAAAGCCCCGCCTCCTGACCAATCAGAAAACGAACTGCCAATTGTTAGATAATCCTGGTTGTTGCAAATCTGACAGTTGAGTTTATAAAGAAGATTATTAATTATAAATGCAATCCTTTCATTTACCAATGACATCCTTTAGGAAAGATATAGATTTATATCTGATCGTATGCGTGGATGGCTGAAGTCATTGATTAATTAATTAATTCATTCATTGATATGTTGACCGCCTCAACAGAGACATACTACAGTTAAACAATGTGCTCTCAGCCCAGTGTGTGTGATAAATAGGTGTACTTAATAGAAAAACGTGTGTGCTGTAATAAAGTTTAACTGCAGAGCACTGTCCATTTATCATTCAATGTATTAATATAATAAATAGTCTCGCTTTTACACATTACCACGGTCAGCAGCTACCTGTCTTTGGTCTGAATTATAGATTTGAATGATTCATCATTTTACACTTCAGCAACCTGGTCGGTACCAAGTTATGAAGTGGATCAGATCTGAGCGAGTATAAAAGCTCCGCCTCCTACTGTGCGCTGCACTAACACTGTTGCTCTTTACTGTCATCATGGATTTATATACATTATATTTATTTAAGGTCACAAGCTGTTCCTCCATTCATTGTAAAGGCGTTCAGTCTGCTAGTTCTCTCCATTGATTGGTCAGATGCTGCAATCTCCACCCCTTTCATGTGCACGCGCACGTAATCACTTGGTTTGAATTAGCGTGTTGTGATCATAGGTGATAGACGGCCATAAGACAGCTCCTGTATGACAGGGAATGTTTGGTTAGTTGAAGCCAGCTAACGGAGATGAATCCAATCCAGATTTGTAACATAGGCCCTTAATGACAGGCTTCATGACACCTTATATGCTAATGACAGATCATGACAGCTTAAAGTGTGACCATAAATGCTTAAAAGTATTTACTTCATTCTTACCGAGATTGTTCACCAGATCCAATATCTCACAATGCAATGCATGAAAATGTCAACAAATGGAGTGTTTATGGTGAAGAAGAAAACTAACTTTCAAGCTTTTAGGGTTAGCAGCTTTAAATTTGGGATAATAGATGCATGGAGCATCAAATACTGGCTTCTTGTTTTGTGTTGCTGTTATTAACCATTACTACAGGAACATACAGTATGAAGGGAACCCCTGACATTAATATCTCATTTGAGTAAGACAATCACAAGATGACCTAATTGTCTTTCTTTTCTCATCCCCCCCTCGCTGTGGTCATTTGTTTGGCTCTGTGCTGAAGATGCTTAGCTAAGGAGTCAGATGTGGAGCTGGGAGATTGAGTATTTTAATGACTGGCTCAGGTCTCTATTGTTGTTTTCCCGTCCGGTGCACAGATACAAAGAGCAACTGAAGCCCCGCTGACACTGACCATCTGACCATCAGACCCACGCTGCAGCCATTCCCACAACAGTCTGCCACTGTGTTCTGACCACACCAAAAACATACACGAGAGAAACCCACTTTCCTTCCTCTGATAGACACGGCTCAACTTTAGTTCAAAAAGAAGCCTTGTAAACAATGCAACAGCAAAAAAAGGCAGAAAACATGAAGTAATTCTTGCCCTGGTGTTGATGAGCTGCACGGAGGAACTATTGACCTCTGTGATGAATAGTGAACTTTCTTTTTGGGGGGCTTCTGGTTGCTCTGTTAAGCTGGGACCACTGTTGACATCCCTAACCAATGATATCACTTGTTTAAAGAACTTTTGACCTCCTGGACTAACAGAGTGCCACAAGTGATGCCTCGGAGCCCAGTTAATATGGGGTATCTAGTACGGCTGGCAAAATAGTATTATATTTTAGAAAACTTTTTTTTTTATCATTGTTAATTTGATATTTTGATGAATAAAATATTATACTTCATCAATCTGTTAGGGTTTTTTTTTTTTTTTTTTTTCCGCAAAAGGCTTGACTTTAGGCTTTAAAAATAAAAGCAGAAAAATACACAGTAAAACGGTATAAAAACAAACATTTAAAATAGTGATATAGTGATGACAGCATTAGAAGCTGGGTTTCCATTACAGATTTTTGCAAAAATAAAAGCAATATTTATAAATGTAGACAAAGTATAATTGCACTTTGAACGTGCTTCCATTGAACGTTGTTTTGGGGAGGAGCCTCGTAACTTTCATCAAAACTCATCTCGCGACACTTTGCTGCAGAAAGACAGACGTCATTATAACACTTAATATTCCTTTGTTGTTTCACGTCTCATGTGGCAGTAATAATTAAGTATAATGCCAAGAAATGTCTCAGTCTCCTCTTCTGTTTACCCCACTCCATGTTTTCTTTGAGAGCAGTGGTCATGTGACCAGGTACATCAAAAGTGTTTCCATGGCGCTTTTGCAACACATTTCATTATCGAAACGTCTGAAATTCCTCCTCATGAAAGCGTAAAAACCTTTTTGCGATATTTAAGTGGTTTTTTTTTTCAAAATTCAGGTGTTTCCATCACCAGTTTTTATTGCGCTATTTAGATTTTGAGCATTTCCAAGGGTAATGGAAACACAGCTCGTGTTAGTTAGTGCACTGGGTTTGTGATAAGTTATAGATTATTGCACTGAACTTCTGTTAGATTCATAAACTGTAACTTTTCACAAACCCAGTGCAATAACTAATCATTTGTGAGTTATTTATTGTTGTTGTTTCTTTCACTATAGAAAAAAAACCAATACATTGCATCTAAAAACATCCCAGGCGTGCTATCTTATCCTACTCTATTGTTTTACCACGTTTGCCTGAGCAGTGGCTCACACGTGTGTTACACACATTTTCCATGCGTGGATTTCTGCTCAATGATGTTGCCATGGAGACGGAGCGATCGAGCCATTAGGCTCACCCTCCCTTTGTTGAAATCTGTTAAGGTAAGTCTGATGTGCAGTGGATGTGATGACCTCGTTCCCCCTGCACAGCACTATCTACTGAGGCAACTGCATAAACATCATCACAGTGCACGTCGGTAATCACAGGTCATCAACTTAAAATAGACTTTTTACATTCTGTATATGAGTGAGGATGTATAGCATACTCACTATTGTTTTCCATGTACTTTATTATTATTATTATCATTATAGAACAGATCTTTGTCCCCCAAATTTAGTCTGATTTTAACAACCAGTGAGCCAGTGACACACCTGTTATCTTATGGCGTTTGATGGTTATTGATTACTTGGCAAAATTAATCTGAAATGTTCCAATTCAAACCTATTGGGACAGTGACATTATACTAATTCCGAGGGGTATATTGATGGTTTTACTGACTCCAAGGGGTAATGCTGACTCGGAAGGGTTTTACTTATAGATGGCCCCTTCAAAATAAAACTTAATCACATCAGAAGCCAAATAGAAAATCCTTTCAGAATAAAAGCCGATTCTGTGAAGGTTTCCTGTCTGATCAGCCTCGCCTGCTTCCTCAATTGCATTCTCTTCAAGAAATGCAAATCATCTAGTTTACATGAATTTAAAACTGTGTTTGAAATGTTAAAAATGCGTATTCATACACGAGCAAGTAAAACTAAAGCGCATTTATTTAGAATTATTAAAGGCAGCTCTCTTTGTTTTCTCCTTTTCTCCGAGTTCTGCAGACAAGTGCATCAGGAGCTCTTATTCTCAGTTGAGTTATGCACTCACTTAAAAAGAAAGGAAAGCAAAATATGAGTGCTCTGCAAGCTGTCAGCGATTTCAGAAAGCTTTCTTTATTGTGACAGATCATCATGCCCCAGAGGCTGACAGATGTATTTGGATTGCATGGAAATTGTCACAGTTTCTTTTTTATTGGAGTGTATGGTTTGCTTTAAGAATGTAAAACAAAAACACTGCTGCCACTTTTACATTTATTTCATCAGTGCTCAGTGTTCAGCAGAGGATCTAAACTGTGCTCAAATTGCCTTTTATTGCAACTTATTTAACCTATAAGCTAATACAGAGCACACGAGTTTCTATGGTAACAAAACAGATAAAGTGTACCAGGAGACTGCAGTGATGGATTACATGTGCTCACAAAGTCACATCTAATTAACTCAGACTGAGTGTACAGTAGTGACTGTATGCTAGGAGTTGGTAAGTAAATCAATAAATATGGATGGTGCCCAACATGTTCCTTCCTTTCATCCCTTACGATGGCAGTGAAGCCAAGACAGATCATGCCACTAGGATGTCCCCCCTGCTACAAGAGGCAGGTGCTGTGTAGACACCATTCAAAACTTGGCCTATTCACTCCAACTCCTCTAATGCTCCATTCATGCATAGCTAAACACCATCTGCTACTGTTTTGCCCGAAGCAATCACAGCTGACCGAAAAAAAAAGAAGAACAAGAGAAAAAAAGAAAAAAAAAAAATCCATGATAACAGCTGTTGTCTAACAAAAGCCAAACAAGAGGGGGTCGTAAAAGGTTAGGGACAAGTTCGACACCAAAAAATGACTCACTGGAAAGGACGAAAGTAAACATTTATTCATGACAATAGGCGAGGAAAAGGGATGTGGTCCGATAGAGAGGATGGAAGAATGGAAGAAAGGGTTAAACGTGAGGTTGGCAGACCTAAAACAGTATTATTATCAGGTGCTAACAGATTCAAGCTGAGGGGGATTCTTTTACACAGTCACGCCACAGGAGAACAGGCAAATGAGCCATGGAGTCTGATCACAGAGTTTACATACTGCTCATTTAATCTGAGAATCACAACAAATCACTGTTATTATTGGACGTCACACATCCTCTTATCTTATGTGTACTCATTATTAAATGGTGATTAAATAGATAATTGCTAAATAGAGAAGAAAAAGACCACAAATAAGTAATTTCAACGGTTTTTGTATTGTGTTTTTTTTTTTTATATACGTATAATATAGTTATTATACAAAATTTTACAATATTACAACAGGTTTATAAGGGACAAATTGCAAATGCTATTGTTTTTTTATTCATTTTTGATTAAAAAAATAAAAAATAAAAAATACATACTATACAAATATATATATACAGTACATATATATAAATGTTTTTGACCAATCAACAAGTTTCTCCTCATTTAAAGTAGATTTTCGGCATGAATATGAAGCCCATTCCTGCCAGTTAAAAAAAAAAAAAAGTAAAATAATAATAATAAAATTAGAAAACAAAGGAAATTAAGTAATGTCAAATTTGTATCTACAAGATTGTATTATTATTATTATTATTATTATTATTATTATTATTATTATTATTATTATTATTATTATTATTATTATTATTTTACTTTTCCTAGGTTTTTCTGTTGTTTTGTTTTTTACTGGCGGGATGTGTTTTGTTTTTTTTTACAGGTGGGAATGGGCTTCCATACTTGACCCAGGCAGTGAAAGAAAAAAACATTCCCTCAAAGAAATTCCTTAAGAGAAAAATAAAAATACCAAAGTTAATTTGATTGGATCTTATTTTCTAACAAAGTGATTTTAAAAGCCTCCGTGAGGCTCCTTGCTTCCTATTTGCTGAGGCGTGATTGGCACCAGTTACTGATGCTCTGAGGCCAGAGTTGATCTAATGTGTGGCTAGCTGACCTGGGGAGGGGTCGGGAGCGAAGGTGAAACACTGAACAGCTTGCATGCCACCACAGCTCAGCTGCCTGTGCACACAAGGAGCTGCAAACCACTGTTTGGGTATCACTGAACGTTACAAAGTGTTGGACAGACCTGCACCTGATGCAGGATGTTTAACAGCAACAAGGAGATGGAGCAAAAGTTGCCTCAATAAATAATGATGAGATTAGCCTGCAGGGCCCATGAGGATAATTAGGTTTTATCTCATCCTCCCTTGTGCTGACTAGGAACAGAACCCAGTGTAATAACATTTACCCATGATTCATAGCTTTAAAAAATATTTCTTTAACCCTAAATTACAAAATGCTTGAGTGTGTGTTTACGTCCAAACACACACAGTGAAGTACTTGCATGCAATAAATGAGCTCAGACAGCTGAAAAATGAATTCTTCGTGACTCTCTAATGTGATTTACAACCTGCCAGCTGCTGGGAAACTCCAGGACCAAGAAGAACAATAAATTCTGGAGGTAATTTGCAAACGTATTTATAACCGATTTGACTATGAAACATGCAAATATGTGGTTTGAGCCCTAACGCTGAGAGGGATTCCATAGGTGGAGCTGTTAGTGCTCAACATCATAAGCATCTGTGGCAGTTGATCAGGTGATTTGACTAACAAATAGCTGCTCAGTCAGCAGCACACTGGGGCTCCTTGGTTTGCAACACACAATGTGTTACACAGATACAATGATTGATGCTGCTGTTGGTCTCTCTTTGCATTAACTAAATCTTTTTTTTTTTTTTTTCATAAATTATATCAAAGCTAAGAATTGTATTCTCAGATTTCCTCTTCCTCTTCTCCTCTAAGTTACATATCATTCCCACCTCATGCACATGTGGGACACGTACTACAAAGATGGATTTCCTCTTATCGCGCTAAAATCCACGATTTATTATGTGTGCTGTACAACAAAGCTGGTTAACTTCTTATTGTGGTAAATCACCATGGTAACTGAACAGCTAACCTAGTCAGGAGCAGCACAAGATGTGGAGAAAATCTGAGTGAGTATAAAAGCCCCGCCTACTGACCAATCGGTTCTCTTGGAAAATGTCCAACCTTTTCTTAGAAGATCCTGGTTGGTGCGTGGATCATACAGCTGTCCTGAGGAAAGAAAGAATTATTATGGATGGATGCAATCCTTTCATTTATGACATCATATAGGAAATATATAGATTTTCATCTAATTGACTGACCTACATTTGTCAGCTACGTGTAAATTTAACCAGTAGCGGTGCTAGGATTTTCATTATGGGTGGGCCCCCAGAAAACTGGATAGGCCAGTTAAAATAAGTGCATCTGATTGTCAAAACAAAGTGATGGCCTTTCCCTAACTCCTTGAGGAAGTCTAACACTTTTCCTTAACACTGTGATGTCATCCACGGGGTAAAGGAAAAGTGGATAGGAGATAGGAAGGACTATTCGGACGCAGCCAGAAACTTCCTGGTGACAATGTTGCTTGTGGGCGGGACTAAAGGTGTGTCCACACCGAACGGGACTGAAGCTACTACAGAGAGTTGTCACTTGAAAAGTTCAATTTTTCAACTTTGTGCGACTATCATGTGGAATCACGCAAGTCGTGTCGCTTGAAAGGAGGTTTCTTGAGGTTGTCATTTTGATTGTTTTTTAATTTAATCTAGTCACCAGAGTTGCTTCAGTTGCATTCGGTGTGAACGTACCTTAAGAGCCCACAGGTGAGCCACTGATTGGCGGAAAACATTTCACTCAAAGCTTTCCTATTGGATTGACAGCACCTGGGTGGGCCTTGATTAAAATGGGTGGGACTTTTCTTGTAAATATGCCACAAAATTTGAAACAAAATTATTAAATTATTTTATTCATGACATTATTAATTCTTTTAATCGGTGTGTGCTGGACTATGATAGCCTTACGACATACTCGATCTACATACTACTCCTCACTAATTGAAGAAAATAAAAATAATCCGAGGTACCTTTTCAGCACTGTAGCCAGGCTAACACAAAGTCAGAGCTCTATTGAGCCCATGATTCCTCTAGCCCTCAGCTGTGAGGACTTTATGACATTTTTTAACGATAAAATTCATAAGATTAGAGATAAAATTAGCCACTCCCTGCCTTCACCTGGGCCTGCTGTACCATTAAATGTAAATAGGCCTAACCTAAACTGTTTCACACATATAGGACTTCAGGAACTTAACTCTATTATTTCATCCTCCAAACCATCGACCTGCCTTTCAGATCCGATCCCAACTAAGCTGTTTAAAGAAGTTGTTCCCCTAGTCTGCCCATCTTTGTTGGAGACAATAAATATATCCCTATCAATAGGCTACGTGCCACAGTCCTTGAAAGTAGCTGTAATCAAACCCCTTCTCAAAAAACCTACTCTTGATTCCAGCACTTTAGCAAACTACAGGCCTATATCTAATCTTCCTTTTATTTCAAAGATTCTTGAGAAAGTTGTGGCGGCTCAGCTCTGTGACTTCCTTCAAAACAACAACTTGTTCGAGGACTTCCAGTCAGGCTTTAGAGCTCAACACAGCACAGAGACTGCTTTAGTTAAAGTAACTAATGATCTACTCTGGGCTTCAGATGAAGGACGACTCTCAGTGCTGGTTTTATTAGATCCTAGTGCAGCTTTTGACACTATAGATCACTATATTCTAGTAGAGAGATTAGAGGAATTACTTGGAATCACAGGGACTGCCCTAAACTGGTTTAAGTCCTACCTATCTGATAGGTACCAGTTTGTACACATGAATAATAGGTCTTCTGTGTACACTAAAGTAAGCTACGGGGTTCCTCAGAACCTCTGTGCTAGGTCCAATCCTCTTCTGTATCTATATGATCCCCCTGGGTAATGTTATGAGAAAATACTCTGTTAACTTTCACTGCTATGCTGATGATACCCAACTGTATGTATCAATGAAGTCAGGTGAGACAAATCAGCTTTCTTAACTTGAGGCCTGTCTAAAGGACATTAGGGCCTGGATGGACCAAAATTTTCTTCTTATTAACTCAGACAAGACTGAGGTCATTGTACTGGGCCCACGACACCTTAGAGAAACCTATGCTAGCCTAACTGCCCTAGATGGCATTACTCTGGCATAAAGCACAACTGTTAGAAACCTTGGGGTTCTATTTGATCAGGACTTATCCTTCAACTCTCACATAAAACAAACTTCAAGAACTGCCTTCTTTCATCTCCGTAACATTGCTAAAATCAGACCTATCCTGTCTCAGGGCGACGCCGAAAAACTAGTCCATGCTTTTGTTACCTCTAGACTGGATTATTGTAATTCTCTTTTAGCAGGCTGCCCAAGAAAGTCGCTTAAGACACTTCAGCTGGTTCAAAATGCTGCAGCACGTGTACTGACTAAAACTAGGAGAAGAGATCACATTACTCCTGTATTAGCCTCTCAGCATTGGCTTCCCATAAAATATAGAATAGAATTCAAGATTCTTCTTCTCACTTATAAAGCCCTAAATGGACAGGCACCAGTCTATCTCAAGGAGCTTGTAGTGCCATACAATCCCCCCAGAACACTACGCTCTCAAAATGCTGGACTACTCGTTGTTCTATTTGTCTCTAAAAGTAGTATAGGAGGAAGAGCTTTCAGTTATCAGGCCCCACTTCTCTGGAACCATCTACCAACCACGGTTCGGGGGGCAGACACCCTCTCTACCTTTAAGGTTAGGCTCAAAACATTCCTCTTTGGTAAAGCTTTTAGTTAGGAACCAGCTCATAGCTCATAGTTAAGATGCAATAGGCATAGACTGCCGGTGGGGGGGTCTGGCATGCTCGGTTGGAGAGAGGTTGGAGAGGGCGTTAAGAGAGAGGTCATTTAGGTTAGAGAGGGACCGGAGAGGGTCCCATTCCTCTCTCTAACACTCCCTCTATGTCTGCTTCTTCCCTTGTGTGTTTGCTCCTGTACTCCTACTGGCTTTTGTCTTGCAGGTCCGTGGGATCCTCAGTGTGGAGTTACAGAGTCTCAACAACTCTGTCTCCACCCTTTCCTCTGCACACACCCAACACAGCATAACGTGGATGGCTGTTCATCATAGGAATGGGATCCACACAAGGTTCCTGCTGCTTAACGAAAAGTTTTCCTTGCCGCCATGATGAATTCATGTTGGGTGTGGGATACATATGTGTGTGCATATACGTATATATGCATATGTGTGTATCCATAAAATGAAGAGTCCGTCCTTAAGACTGCTCTACTGTAAAGTGTCTTGAGATACCATTGGTTATGATTTGGCGCTATACAAATAAAAGATTGATTGATTGATTGATTGATCAAGCAAAGCACGGTCCTCCTTCTCTGGCAAAATTATGGTAAGAATGAAGAAAATGAAATGCATCTGTTTACAGGACTCCACATGCCACAATGCAATGCATTTGAGTAAATGATCGATTCCTTGATCTATGAGGGATACACTATGATTTTATCTAATAAAACGTTACCGTAAGGAATAACTCTGCTAAATCATGTGTCGTGCATCGTGTAGTATACATGGGGTCACGAGAAGCAATTAACACCTCATGACCAGCTCCCGAATAGCAATCGTATGGTCATGAGGAAATCAAACATGTTTAAAATGCAGTCGCTCCTCGTGAGGGTATCGCTATTGAAGCAGTGCCACGGACTGTAGGACCGCTGTAAAATTTTAAAGCTCTTTTTGCTGAGATTTGCGAGTGTCTCTCCACTTCCGGGTTCTTCTTGTTCTTCTGTTTTAATGGCAACGCTTCAGAGTTCTTCTTCTTCTAATTTGTATATTGCATTTCCGGAAATGAGACCCTGACGTGTCTTGTATGGACGTACAGTGTGCACAGTCAGATCGTGTCAGAGTGTCGGCCCGTAGTGTGAGAACATGAATCGTGAGCTGCGCACATTCGGGCTCTGCACTTGAGTCGCACAGTTTGAGCTGGAGCTGAGTACAACGATTGAAAAAATCGCACAGTGTCTGCCCACCTTTAGCAGACGCTGGCTGCTTAATACTGAGCTATGAGCCCAGAGCCAAACATGGCTGCATGGATGCCTGGACAGTGTACAGTAGATGTGCATTGAACAGGGAGGAGACGGAGCAGAAGACAGGCTCCAGCCTCACACTATTAGAGGTGATTTGGCTGCCAAACTGATTCCAGTCCCAGCAGTTCTATCAGTTTAATGCCCAGGCAGCGTTCATTATTTCTTCGCCGGGAGGGTCAGCTTCTCCTCAGCAGAACAAGTGTGGGTTGTGTTTCTGTCAAACAGGCAAGGGGGGTGGGAGGTGGCAGAGGTGGGGGGGTTGGTGCTTGACCCGCAAAGCCATTCAGCTCTCAGAGCGATCCATTGTTTGGTTATTCTCTTTGTTCAGCGCCTGCAGAGAGAGAAGGGGCCAGCTGAAGGGGAGGAAAGAGCAGAGCTGGGGTCTTGCTGGGAGCCAGGGGTCTGCACTTACACTCAACACATTATCACCTACAGTCCATTTAGACTTTAAAGACCATGCTGCTTAATGTTTACTGGGCGGACCAGACATCTTGCACAATCACCTAAGCCACCACAGGTCATATTTCTGGTGACATTTTACACTGTTAATCATTTAACTACATATTATCAATTTTTTTTCCACATGCACTGTGCAGATGAATATTTTTCTTTTGGTTTGTACTGTTTAGAAAAAGTCCAGCTCTTTGAAAAAAAATTGGATCAAAATCCTATTTTTGATATTTACAATTAAGCTGATCCTAACCCTAGTCCTCCCTAACCCTACATAAACTTAACCCTGACCTTACCTAACGCTAACCCTATCTAACCCAAACCCTACCTAACCTAAACCCTATCTAACCCTAACCCTTCCTAACCTTAACCCAAACCCTTCTTAACCTCAACCTAAATCCTACCTAACGTTAACCCTATCTAACCCTAACCCTACCTAACCTAAACCCTATCTAACCCAAACCCTTCTTAACCTCAACCTAAATCCTACCTAACGTTAACCCTATCTAACCCTAACCTAAACCTTATCTAACCCAAACCCTTCCTAACCTTAACCCAAACCCTTCTTAACCTTAACCTAAACCCTACCTAACGTTAACCCTACATAACCCTAACCCTACCTAACCTAAACCCTATCAAACCATAACCCTACATAACCTGAACCTAAACCCTAACCCCACTAGATCCCCACATCTAACCCAAAAAAATCCAAAAAAAGCTCTAAAGGTGTCATCATTTAGCAAACGAGGCTTAATGACAGCCTTCATGACACCTTATTCATGATAATGATAATGTAATGTCAGCCTTATGTGTAAGGTGTGACCGTCTGTTTACATCTCCATCATAAACATTGCATTTGTTGACAAATAGTCATCTGACTTAAACTTAGGAAAGGTTTTGTGCATTACATGGTGGTATGCAGTGTTGGGACTAACACGTTTAAGTAACATGTCTGAAGGCCTATTCCCTCTGATTGGTCCCCTTGTTGGGTGGGCAGTATAAAACTGGAACATTGGGTGTCATTTCCTAATTGCGCTGTCAGCTTGGGGACCCACCCACTTCCCGGTTTCCCGTCTTGTGTCGCTTGCTGATCACTGGAGCAGGCATGATTTCAGCTGCATTTTAGTACACTTTATGATCGGCAGCGCTCGCCTTCCGTGTCTGACAGCTCTGGGTTGTCGCTGTTTTTTTGCCTCTCCTCGCTTTTTATTTATTATTTATTTAGTTTCCCTTTGTGAGGCTGAAAATACCTTTACTTTACTTTTGAAATAACTAACTAGTAACTGTGACTAAGTTACTAATTTAAAGTAACTTGCCCAACACTGGTGGTATGGGGAGTCCTTTATATGGATGCAAACAAGTGTTTGTTTTAATCTTATCCTTTGTCATTTCTTGTGTTTCTTTACTTAACATGGAAGAAAGTGATTTGCTTGACGCATACGTCTCAGATATTTGAGTTTTTCTGTGAAAGCCTCAACAACAACATCTGCTCGTTTTGTCACCATCTTTCAATCCAGGAAAACAACAGAAATGTGTACTTTGACAGTGATTTTGTTGACACGCCAGCATCAGTAGTGGATGAGAACAACTTGTTCATGTCACAGAAACTTAGTGGAGGGCCCAGATGCAGAGAGAGACTGAGGCAGCAGGCTGGCATATCTTTCGTAAAGCTAGTAGATTGTAATGTGAACAAGAGCAAGGGAGGGGGGGGGCATAGTAGCCAACGGGTGTTGGTATACCACCAGCCAAACATCCTCAATATGCTTAAAAACTTCTTCTGGAGTGGATAATGTATTCTTTATACCTGCCGAATCTTCTCCATTATCAAACTTGTTTTTCTTTTGACACTGTCTATCAGCTCACTAAAATCATTTAAATTTGTTCAGAACTTTTTGAGATACCCTGCTTACAAACATCTACATTAACAGACAGACAAACAGACAGACAGACAAATGCCAGTGAACACATGACCTCCCTGGCAGAAAACAGGCACAAGGAAGGAACCCCCAAGGAAGCTAAAGAAACCCTAATAGTAAGCTATGTACGACTTGAAGATATACTTTTATTTTTAATGGAAACCACTCCAAAACTAAAGAAATCCTAAAATACGATTCATAAATGATGTTTCTTGCAGACACAAAGGCTAGGTCTAGATGTTAGCAGCTAACACACATTTCATAGCTGTCTATGTGAAGGCCATTTTGCAGGTTAGTTTTGATTACATCTTGATGAAAAATTTCTGAAAGTCTCTGGGTAAAACATTATTCAATTGAAGACTGAAAGCTTTTATTAAAGCTTCTCTTACAAAGGACTTCTCTGGGGATATCTGAAGTACCTTCTTGGTCCACAGGGAGGCTGTGCTACACTCTGGGAATTATATTTCTATTATGATTCAGATTGTCTTTGCAGCAAAGACATTGCTTCTTTACAGTCTTTCTTCTTTATATACTACCATCCCATCACTTTGAAAAAGGAGAATATGATGTCCCAGGTGCTTATGTTATCTATTATTCATTTTCACTAATGAACTTTTTTCTATAAAGGGAACCAACTAAACTTTGCAAAATTGAATTATTTCACCAATGTTAAAAAATAATATTAATATTACATATACCTGATATATGCCTTTTTCTTTAGCTCTCTTTAGCATAAGCGTAGTATTAGCTAACATTAGTCTAATTTACCACTAACCTAGCATTAGCTAATTTACCAATAACCTAGCATTAGCATTAACCTAGCAATAACATTAACCTAGCATTAGCACTATCCTAACATTAGCATCAGCCATGCATTAGCATTAACCTAGCAATAACATTAACCTAGCATTAGCATTATCCTAATATTAGCATCAGCCATGCATTAGCATTAACTTAACATTAGCTTAACAGAAAAGGTTGAAAGAGGTTGAAAAGGTTGAAATGTTTTGAACGTATTAGCTTGTAAAAAGTGAAGCAGCTCCACTACCTTAAGCAGCTGTCTTTAGTGACCTGATGTATTCCAGCGAAAAAAAAAAAAAAGGCCTTTTTTAACATGGCGTTGGCCTGTTTTAATGTTCATTTCTACCTTAAGACTGATGTCCTCACCTCCATGCCAGTGGCTCTCCCTGTACTGTGGCCTCCTAATGCTAAAACTAACAAGAATTTTGACAAAATACATTTATTTGTCGATATTTCATTTCAACCAACTCTCCATCATTTAGCTGGGGACATGTCTCATGTTGTAGGTGTTTGTCTCAGATTTTGATGCCTTGATAACAGAGGCAGGGGGCTCCCACTTAAAACACTGTGGCCCAAGGCAGTGCTACCTTTACCTCAGTTCTCCTTGTCTGTAACAGAAAGGAGGTCATTAAAAAGCAAATCATGTAAAAAAACATTGACATCAAGTGATTTTTGTGGCATAAACATGCAGACTTTCACACAGACACACAGACGTATTAAACACACACGGACCTCGGTAAACAAAACAGGCTTCACCGGCGGCACTAGGACTCAGAGGCGGAGTAAATGCGTCCCCGTACTGCTGCACAGGCTGTAATATCACCAGTTTATCATTTTACCAGTTGTTAGAGCTACTGTCTTTACCAGGTAAATAATATTTATTCCTGGTGATTGTTTTACTGGGATTTTTACCAGTGATTAGTTTCTATCTCCTTCCAAACTGAAACCGTAGCCACACACATGCACGCACGCATGCACGCACACACACACACGTCCCTCAGTCACATTAAGGAAGGTTGCGGTCATTGTACTGGGTGGATTAAATAATGAACAAAGGATTGTTTTATCCAGTTCTTCTCCTTGTTATTATCACATTATAAAAAAAGTTTAAAAATAGCAGGAATTAGTGCTGGTCTCAAACGGTCTTGAGGGAAAATCCCGAGTCCGGGCAGACCTTTAAAATTTGGTCTCGAGACCAAGGCCGGTCTCGACTACTATAATACTACCAGTGCCATTGATGAGAAAACTCGTCATTTGCGTTTTTTAAGAGATTACTAGAAAACACCCTGGCGGGGGTTCCTCATCAATATCTAAGCTGTAATGTGATGTAGTGACCAACTGGTGCCCTGAAGGTGGCAGAAGCGCACCTTTAGATGAGAGATTAGCCACTGATGCTACCTTAGCTAAGGAGGAAGAAGCAGGAACGAGTGAGATTATGGCACCACGGAGTGATATTATGAAGTATCCAGCAGCTCACAGCTCCACATACTAACACAGAACATGCGTGCACCTGGGTGGATTAGTCATAATGTTGCAATCGTGAGATCAAACCATCATCTAAACACTGTGTGTTGAGAGGAAGAGGAAGTAACGTCTCTGTGATCAATGAGGGGTGGGTGGGCCTCAACTGTGAGCCAGATAGCAAAATAATAGGTGACATGTAGGTGGTAGCAGTGCACCTTTGGATGCCGAGTTCTGAAGGAGAGGAAAGGAGTTTATGAGACAGAAAATGGCGCAAGATGATGTTGATGTTCCCACCAGCGGACAGCCGACCAGAGCATGTGTGGAACTTTAGCGGATTATTGAAGTGTGGCGATGGTGAGTGAAAACAATGAAAAACGGGGCAAGCAGTAACACTCGGTGTGTCCGCGAGGAGGAGGAAGTTACGTGTATGCAGACTGATGGGAGAGAAACTTGGAGGAATGTCAAAATACAGTAAGAAATCCATTCAACTCTGACCCAGATAGCAAAAATAATAATAATTTTATTTAATATTAGAGTTGTCACTAAAGCAAAAATAGCTTTACAGTCACTGACAGGGTTTTTTTTTGCAAAAAGGCTCTTTTCTCAGATTTTTGCTCTGAAACTGAAGATTTGTGTCAAACTTGCTCTATTCAACGGCTGATTACAAAAGAACGAAACAAGCCAGAAACAATTTTTTTTTCTAATGAAAGTAGAGGCTTCAATCTTTCAGAATCTGATTTCAGATTGTCATTGTACAAAATACAAAAATAATCTGTGGGTCTTTAAAATTAGTCAAAACTGGTACAGTGCCCGTCGGAAGTATGCATTCATGTGGGAGCATTAGGGGTATAATTGCGGGTGCAAAATGTGGGTGCAATTTTCCTGGTTTAATTCTATGGGACATGTGCATGATAAATGTTTGTTGTTTGTTTTTTACTCACTTTTATATTTTTTTGTTTGGTGTATTTTTCTGTAATGTATGTTTTTGAGTCATGTGTATTTTTGTATCTTTCTGTTGTGTTTTTGTGCATTTTTTGTATAATTATTGTTTTTGTTGTCATTGTAGTGTGATTCAGGAGTCATTTTGTGTATTTTTTGTGTAAATATTTAGTTTTGTGTATTTTTTATATAAATATTTAGTTTTGTGTATTTTGAGCCATTTTCATATTTTTGTTGTATTTTTCTGTAATGTATGTTTTTGAAGTCATTTTTTTTTATCTTTTAGTTGTCTTTTTGTGCATTTTTTTGTATAATTATTGTATTGCCATTGTAGTGTTATTCTAGAGTCATTTTTGTATTAATATTGTTTTGTTTTTTGTTTTTATTTTACTCAATTAGTATATTTTTTATTATAAATACTGTATGTGTGTGTGTGTGCGTCTGTGTGTGTGTGTCTACATCCATCTCCTCCGTGTGTTTTCTTCACACACGCGTCTTGCTAAGAGAGACACGGAAGTACCACGAAAAATAAACGTTTTGCAAATTGTTTAATTTTATGGGACATGTGCATGATAAATGTGTTTGTTGTTTTTTTTTTACTCATTTTTATTTTTTGTGGTTTGTATTTTTCTGTAATGTATGTTTTTTGGAGTAATTTTGTGTGTTTCTGGAGCATTTTTGTATATTTTTATGCATTTGTTGAAATTTTGTGTACTTTTTGTATAAATATTGTTTAGTTTTTTGTTTTATTTTACTCATTTAGTATATTTTTATTATAAATACTGTGTGTGTACTGTGTGTGTACTGTGTGTGTGTGTGTGTGTGTGTGTGTGTGTGTGTGTGTGTGTGTGTGTACATCCATCTCCGTGCATTATCTTCACACACGTCTTGCTAAGAGAGACACGGAAGTACCGCGAAAAATAAACGTTTTGTAACACCAAAGTCACAACTCTCTCTAAACGGCTCTGTCTGATCCGCATCAGCCGTGTGTGTGTGTGCGTGCGTGCGTGCGTGTGTCTTTACATTGTAGCTGCTAGCATCCTTTCTTAGCACATAGAATAATATAAGAACATTTACGCTTGCGCAGAACAAACAATAATAAAAGTCGAGCCGTGTTGTGGACCCACAAAAATGTTACATTCCTCTGTCTGAATAACCAGATAGTTTGTGATAAGGTCGACTAATGTTCGTCAGCATAGCCACTGCTCACCGTTATGAGACGAAGGAGGAAGTGAAGTCCGTGACACGAGATTTAAAGGAAGTTTGGAATCACGGGAATAATATTAAATAACCGTGAAATATTAACTTTAATGACTTTTAGCGGTAAAAAAACATTTTTAATATTAACCTTTTTTTTTTTAACCCAAACAACCCGCGACATGGTGATGTCATGAACCCGGAACCGAAAGTAGCGCGCTCTTACCGAGGGAGCCGTAATTATAAAATTAATGTTTTGACCGTTTTGCGTCA
This sequence comes from Gouania willdenowi, assembly GCF_900634775.1. Lineage (NCBI taxonomy): Eukaryota > Metazoa > Chordata > Actinopteri > Blenniiformes > Gobiesocidae > Gouania > Gouania willdenowi. The sequence goes on along the minus strand of NC_041046.1, from coordinate 14,714,675 downwards.
CCAAATTACTCCAAAATAACAGATGCACACACTCGGGGTATTTGGAACGTGGATGAATAGCAGTTGATTCACAGTTCATCTGTTTCGCCTTCAAAATGGATGCCGGAAGTCGTCTCTCAACACATGGTGCGCTTGCGCTCCCTCACACCCTGAGGTCAAAAGCTGAATAGGTTTCATTTTGGGGCCGTCCAGAAGTGAAATAAAATTAAAATAAACAATTTGAAATGACCAAATTACTCCAACATAACAGATTCACACACTCGGGGTATTTTGAACCCGTCGACCGAGTTTCAAGTCTAACTGGCACCGCGTCCGGGAGATATTTGCTCCACACACACACACACATCCACACATCCACACACACACACAGACGCACACACACACACGCACACACACACACACACACAGACCTCCCTTGAATTACAGTATAGATGCTCAAATACGGCTGGCACTGAGGGGGGTAGAAATTCTGAAAATGGAGTTAATTGTTTTAGTGTGACCTTATAGCTATAGGCCTGTGATTCCTATGAATTGGATTGTTAACAAGAAATCCCCACAAATGTACAAATGTAAATTCTGTTTAACCTACATCAGCTTGGTTTTACTGTCTATAAATTAACACCTACATTTCTTCTTTTAGTGTCTTGTTACCCTAAGAAAAAAAAAATCCCTGTCTACTATTAAGAAGTCAAGAATAAATGTCTCAATGTATAAACAGAATATTATACTATATCTAATGAGGTTCATGCACAAAGCAAACACTGGGAAGAAATTAAAAGGTGACACAGCTGAATTATAATGCAGCCATGAGCCAGGAGTGCTTGCTTTGACCTTTTCTATGACTTTAAAACAGTAACTCACAAGGGGAACTGTATTAGAAAATAAATGAAAGGTCTCGGTGGAAAGGTCAGGACACATGTTTTTGTGGTACGGAATAAAGTCTTTTTTTAGCTAGGTATGGTTGGCTGCACTCCTGCAAAAATAAACCCTCAGCCAATCAGGTTTCATTGAGCTTCAGTGAAATCAATTCAGCAAATACAAGACAGACTGATTGACTGATTGATCTGTACTCAGAGGTTTGTTAAGAGCGTTGGCTTTCTAATGATTTCTTGAAAAAAATACTTAAAAACCATAAACATCTGTAGCCAACATCTAATTTTAAACAGTAATTATAGCACAGACTCAGGGCTCTGTGTTAGGTTACAGTACCTGTTCTGTTCATAACTGGTTTCAAGAATAAATAAAAGTCAGGCTAAGATTTATTAGAGTTGAATTAAACAAATCTGGATGTCGGCTGAATTTAGACAGACTTGAGTTGTAAACATGTCCAGGTCATGCAGCTTGGTTTGCAGGAAGCTGCAGAAAAAACTCTTCAAACCAGTGGATCACAAAGTACCCCCTTTCTCTTACTTTTGAATCCCAGTACCCTCTTTGACCAACTACCACATTTTGCCCAGAATTCTGTTAAAAACAACTGTAGAGCATAATGATGGAATGAATGGGTGATAACACACATTTTAAAGAATCCCATTTTGTGAAAAAGTGGAATGAAACAGTATTAAGTTCTTCCTGGAAAGATTTATTTCTCCATTTTTTATCATTTACGTTCATCTCCGCCTGGTGTGGGACCATGACTGACCCTGGTATTGTCAGTCATCATTTTGTGTTTTTGTGTTATTGGTAGTATTCAAACTATTCTCTTGGTGTGTGTCTTTTTGGTGTTGTTTGGTTGTTTTTTTTATGTCATTTTGTATGTTTCTCTGTTATTATGGTGTATTTTACTGAAGCCCTAAAGGGCCATGCTTTCATAGATTTTTTTTTCCCTCCATTTTCCCATGATAACGACTTAATTTTCTTGATATCTTGAGATGACGAGACTTTGTTTTCCCATGATCATGGGATAATTATCTCGAGATCCATCCATCCATCCATTTTCATACCCGCTTATTCCCGTTTAACAGGGTCGCGGGGGTCTGCCGGTGCCAATATCCGGCTCTCATAGGGCGCTGGGCGGGGGTACACCCTGGACAGGGCGCCAGTCCATCACAGTATCTCGAGATAACGAAACAATATTGTAGTATGATAAATGATTGCAGAAAACATCATTCAGTGTAACAATGTCAGAGGAGCAGGAGCATATAGATCACGTTGCGCAGGGACCATCAACAAAGTGCAACCACCGACACAATGAATATTGAATATTAAATATGTCTGAGCTCATGCATAGCAATGTGACCAAATTTACTGCGGGCGTTGATTTTGATTACATGTATATTATATTGATTTTTTTTCGTTATGTTGATATGTTGATGCTTTTCTTAATTTTCAATAACTTTTTCAAAAATACATTTACAAAATGAGAGGAAAAACACTAATCATTTGAGGAAAAAAAAGAGTTTTTCACTGTTGGGTCGGACTCGGACGAGAAAAGGCGGCCCGATCCACACTCTGACTGTGACACGTTATTTATTTACTCGCCGTTCATGTGACTGTTTACTGCAAGACCTGTGCACATGCCTCTGCATACATCTGCAGAACCAAACAGTAATTTAGTATTAATGTTTAATTTTTCTGAAATCCTGCCCTATGCTCTTTTAAGAAGCATAATAATTAGTAGCAGAGGTTAAGTATCTGTTAGGAGTGTAAGGAAAACCCATACTTTTTGCTCACAATTATTCACATTCTCAGCTAATTGAATCAGAAAAATGGGTAAAATCTGCCAGACATTTATTAAGTGAAAATTAGAATAAATATTTTACTGATCCATCCACTGTTTAGTAAGAATAAAAGGCAGGGACTGAATGACTTATGAACTGTAAACAGAGAGTATGACCAAAGACTGGGCCCTGTTAAGCTAAGAGCCATCAGAAGTAAATGGGTTTAAAATTGGTTCATTTGATTTATCTTTTATTGACTTCAGTGTGTATTAGTTATTCAAATGCCTATTGTTATTTCCTAACACAGCATGGAAGTATTATATACATATGCTTCAGAGGATTTAAGGGGAGAAATACTCATGCTTTTTTTGTATTTATGGTGTAAGGAGTATGAAATATTAAGGCTTATGTTGGGAAAATCCTCTCACAGGCTGTGTGTTTAGGTGAATAGTGTCAGGTAAGCCTTGTTAAAAACAAAAATAGGGAATGTAATTGATCCCTTTGGGGGAACTCCTGGTTTGATCTTTATTTAATCTTATCAAAAAATATTTTATAGGGATTTGGATGTGTGGAGTGAAACCGTGCGACTATTTTAACTGTGCCCGCATTAAGTGTGAAATTCAGAGAAAGATGAAGATGATGTGTGTCAGCCAAACTGTTGCATGAGGTTACACCACAGCAGCAGACTTTCAGGCACAAAAGGAAACTGGAGCCTGTCTGATGTATTGACATCTCTGGGGATGGGCTCAAAATCTTAGCCAAAATTACTACGGTGGGTATGAATCCTGGAGGAGTGCGACCATCACCACACAACTTCAAAGAAATGTCTATTTTACCACTGGGGGCTGAAAGCAAATATCTCATTTGGCTGAAAATGTACTATTTTGTCAATAACCGTACCAGTCTGACACTATAGACTGTCTAAGTATCAAATAATGTTAATGTTGTTTTACCCCGAAACAAATATGGCGACTGGCGTTGCTAGGCAGAAATGTCACAACTTACCAGGATGACAAAGCAACTCTGTCAATGAAGGGAGCGAGGACCGAGACATGCGGACATGTTTACTCCACTCACCCAGGATGACGTCTTCCTTCTCAAAGTTGTCCCACCAGCTGGCAGTGCGTCCAGTTCTGACCCAAAACCTAATGAGCCGCATGCTTATGAGGTGGATAAAGTGTTATGTGATGTAAAATAGCGACTGCAGCGAGTTTTTTGCTCCTCAAGAAGAAGCAGTAGTTGGACTCTAAACAACAGCCACCAAAGATCGCATGTACAAACATTACAAGCACAGTATCCATGCTGCCTGCTGCCTGACATAAACATGGACGCAAACATGACATTCATTCATTAGATGTCGCAGACAGTAACGTTTGGAAACTTAAAACTTCAGTTGTCGATGTCCAGACTCAAACGCAAAGCCAGAGTTCCGCTTTGGTTGGAGTTTTCCCAAAAAAAAATTTTTTAATGACCTTATCCTGCGTTTTCGTGTGGATGACAGGCTGGTTTGGCCTGTCATCCACACGGTGTCACACGGTGTCATCCACACATGACACTGTGAGTTTGTTGTAGTATGGACTGGAGACTAGTTTAGTTTTGTTGATTTATTTTAGGCTTCGAGTGTTTTGTCTTTGTAGGTTAGTGTTTGTGAGGCTCCTATGTGGCTCCTAAGCATCCTTCTGCGCTTGGTCAGTTTGGATAGAGTCTCTTACCCCTTCTTTTCTTCCCTTGTTTACATTATATTTTCGTTATTATTCATGTGTTATGTTACTGGTGAAATTGACCAGTAAAAATCTAGGAAAATTTGTTTTCAGTATTAAACTTTTTTCCCTTGCCCCAATTAGTGACATCAACAGATAAAATAAAAATGGTTTATATAACATATTTGCAACTACCCCCTGCATTTTTAAATCAAACTGGTTAGACCACAGTCCATCTAAACCATTTAGGTTTTAATTATGGAATAAAAATCTGAGCAGCATGTGATGTAAAGACCAGCTATGCATGGAACATGCAGTTTACACTGAAAAGCCAGTTGGTGGAGCCCCAGAGAAGAACCAGGATACGAGGGTCGTGCTCGACATGGCACTGGGTCTCAGAGGAAAAACAACGTAACCTGCGACAATTTTTTAACAAGCTACAACGTGGGTCAGCAGCTTCTAAAAACAAAGCTTACAATGGTGGGAACAGTTGGAAAGAAAAGGGCTGAACTTCCTGCTGAGCTGCTGATAATAAAGAACAGACACCACAGCCCAGTGTCTTACTGCTGCGCTCGCTCACCATTGGTGATTTTCAATCTTTTCAATTACATGATCGATACTGAGATGTTTCCAGAGTGGAAGGCTTAAAAATTGTGTCTTGTCATGGGATCAACAAAGACATCATGGTGGTCTTCTTGTTCCTGCTAGTGGATAAAGGAAGATGTGCCAAGTTTGTGGGACTTCTGATGCTGTGAAGACAAGCATGACATGTGCAAAATTCATTTTCACAAAACATAAAATAGACACTCTGTGGTTTAATGAAAAGGGATCAGAGACATTTTCAGCCACATTTATTCAACATAATTCATATTTTTGAGTGGAAGGTGAGTGTGAGCAACCATTCTCAATGTGACGTTCTTTTAGCCTCTTTTCCTTTGATTTACATTCAAACCTTGTTATTTTTGAGATTATATCAGCGGAAAGTGTTATAAATGTGCTTTTAGTCCAATTTTGGAAATGTGTAGTTTTTTCACCACGGCAGACGTCATTAACCTTCGCGGCCGTCTGATTATTACGTCACCTAGTTGAAATGTGTCTGATTGTCAAAACAAACGTGATGGACTTTTCCTTACTGCTCCCATAACACCTTTCCTTAACCCTGTGACGTCATCCACGAGGTTATGGAAAAGTGGATAGGAAAGGAGATAGGAGGGAATATTCAGACACAGCCTCTGTGTTCCCACATGTCCTACTCATGTTTCCTCCTCCCAGTGATGTCAGTGTGTTTGGGTTGTGAGTGATTAGCTGCCTCATGTTTTGCACCCAGGTTTGGCCCGTTCCCAATCAAGCCTCCCTCACTATTTAGCTGAGGGAGTCTGAATAGTCCCTCCTATCTCCTTTCCTATCCACTTTTCCTTCACCCCCGGAAGCGTTTAAGTGGCAGCCATGATAAGGAGCATTCCAATTCTCTTGAAGCTAAGGAGAGGAGGCTCAATGCTTCCTTTATAACCTCCTTTAGCCTAGGAAACACTGATGCATCCTTTACCAAAGGAGATCAGATAATGCTGACCCACAATTCATTGCGGCAACTGCCCTCAAAAAAGCCCTGTAATTGTTTTTGCAAATGTGTCAAAAAGTAGAAGTTCTTGCGTCTATTCCTCAAACCAGCCTCACAGTCGATAGTCAGTCACTCGTTTATCTGGATAGTATTTAGACTGTAACACTGTTTGGTAAAGTTGGCAGATATTGACAGATTCAGACTTCCAGCTTCAATAACTCTTTAACGAAACGTAATCGACACACAAATTACGCCTCTGCCATTGGTGTGAAGTGGACAACATGTTACAAGATCATTTTTTATCAAACGCCCTCTGTGTGGTGAGATTAAAACATGACGCTCTCATCCATAATTTTCCCTTAAATATCCAAATATCAATTCAATTCAACTTTATTTATATAGCACCCAATATAAAGAACAAGATTTAATTTTAAGACAGAAAAACAATGCTTGTCTGATTTTTCTGTATTTCTGTTTTGGTTTTAAGTTGGTAACACAAATTAACCCCAATGTTTATTTGTTATTTTGATTTGGTTTTAAAAACGTAATAACCAAAAAATGAAGGGTACATGGATTTTAATAAAGTGACGTGATAAGATGATTTGGTGTTTGCTCGTCCTTTGTATGTTAGTCCTCCCAATCCATCCAGCCTAATCTAACAAGTCTCAATGGAAATGTGTGTGATTGTCAACTCATTCAGTGGCGCTGCCAGGATTCAATTTCATATTATGCAAAGATCGCCATCCGCCATTAAAACAGAAGAAGAAGAAGAAGAAGAAGAAGAAGAAGAACCTGGAAGTGGAGAGACACTCGCAAATCTCAGCGAAAAGCTTTAAAAAAATAAAAGGCAGCGATGTGATGGACCAGGAACTGGCTGGACAGACGTGGGCAGTACAGTCCGTCAGTTTTACAGCAGCCCTATGGTGTTCGCGCATGCGCAGTGTGAGAGTTTGAGGTATGCCGGTCCATGGCACTGCTTCATCTGCGATACTCTCACGAGGAGTGACCAGGAATTCAAACATGAATACGATTGCTGATGGGGAGCTGGTCGTGAGGTGTTAATCGATTCTCGTGACCCCATGTATACTACAAGACGCACGACTTTTTTAGCAGGGACTCGGCCCCGATCACACAAATAGACGCACAAGTCAAAATTTGACTAAAAATGGGACAAAAATCGCACAATGTATGACCACCTTTAACAGCTGAATGAAAGCTCAGCACTGGCAGTGGACACAGGCATTGTTAAAAGAACCTTTACAACAGTATGTTCGTTGGCATAAAAGTCTCTTTAAACCCTTTATTTTTTCCACACCTTCAAAAAAATTGTATGCACAGCCGCGTACAGGATTCCGGCTGGCGGCGCCACTGAACTCATTTAGTATGTTTTTTCTTTGTTTTTTTTTTTGTGGATGAATAAAAAGTATTGCTCTAAAAAAATCTCTTAATTCTTTCCTCCCTAATTTGAAACCTGGATGTGTGCACACACATTTTTGATTTGTGCAATTTCATGTTCAATATGAAGCATTAGTTTGAGATTCCTTTTTCTCAATTAAATAATCATGAAATTCATTGGTAGCATAAGTCTTACTCACACTATCTTTGTTGCTTCTATTTACATCCTTCATACTTGTGTGCATTCATGTAAAGGTAGAGCAATTATTCTAATCATTTTATGAGTAAAAGTCAAAATAACAGTTTATTCACTGTTTTGAAATTACCAAAGAACAGTATCTTGTTGTAATTTTCAGCTCTAAATCTGATTGAATATCTACCTCAATAGAAGTAAAACCATGTACAAAGCCACTCTTTATGTTAAATCAAAGAGATGATGAATGGCTCTACGCTGTGAAACTGTGACCAAACAAATGTCATGGTGGCTATAAATCCACTGTCTCAGTTAATACCACAGATAACTACCTTGGATTGTTTTACAGCCTTTATTTCTTTGTGCTCTCTCTCTCTGCCTGAGTCGTAAACAGTGATTCACTGCTCTGATTCTGACCAAGCTGATGATTTTAATTTTCTGTTTTCAGAGTAATAAACATTGACATGAGAATGAGCCTCGGGCAGCAGCTTCTAATGAGAAAATGAAATTAGTTTTTCAGCTGACTGATCAGAAACATTTCATACATTATAATCAAGAATTTATTTTGTCGTGATTTGTTTTGTGTGCATGCACGTGCACACAACGCGCACGTGCTGCGGTGGGAGCGCAGAGGAGGCATGTGTGCACAAATGTAAATACATTATTCATTTCTCTGTTTGGCCTATTCTGCTGCTTGTTATTGCTACAGTGAAACGCGCTGTGTGACATTTTGCAACCTTTGGTATACAGAAGTAGCTGGATGACTGTCTCACTACATCTAATTTTGTGCCTCATCCTTTGCCGTCATACTCATCACAGTCAATCTCAGATAAAGCCTAAGCGTCGAATAACAAATTACTTTTGCTTTTCTGTACAAGACGTAGGTGTACTGCAGGGATGTTCAATTTACTATAATAATGGACACAATGTCAACAACTTACATCATCAGGAAAATAATATGATTCACAGCAAAGTCCTTTTGTGAATGTTGTATGTAGAATTAACAATATTATATATTACTTTTCCAAGGGTGATCTCAAACCTATTCCAAGTAACACATGGAACATAATTCATGAACATTACATTATTTATGGAATAATTATCATTTTGGAAGTTTTGAAAAAATCTAATAAAGTGCAGATAATCTTCTGTGCTGTCTATTATCATTCTTAGGCCCTGTTTACATGAGAATGTTTTATAGTGAAAACGCAAAAGTTTTGTTGCATTCATGCATTCTGTTTACACACGCGACAACATTTTGGTGTTTGAAGACTGAACTTTTTTAAAAAAACAGGCTCCAGAGTGAATGTTTTTGAAAACGCGTCCCTCTCTGTGTCCGTGTAAACAGGGAACCTACATTTTCTGTGTCGCAAGCATGTTCACCGAGGCTGCAGAGCCTCAGATGTTTGCTTTAATCAGACCTAGAAAGTTAGACCTAACCCAGCCAAAGAACACGCCCTGAACCAGAATAAAACCGATCTCTCTTTAAGCCTGAACCCATTGCTGCAACACTATTCACATCCGTACGCGGTGGGCACATGTAGGCGCGTTTCTTTAATAACTCTTTATTTAATAATCACAGATTCTGATTCTGAAGTTTATTTTGAACATGTGCAAGTAGTACAATAAAGTAAACTGAAAAACAAACAAATCAACAAGAATAGTCAAATCAACAATATTAATAAGACCCAACATGTCCGAAAAGGAATAGGATGAAGCATATGCTTATTTAAACCTACCCCTTCTTCACTACTTAATTGAAAACTCATTTCTTACTGTATTTTGGTGTTCCTCCAACCTTCTCTCCCGTCAGTCTGCACACATATCTGCCTCTTCCTCCCAGACATGCAGAGGGTCACTGCTTACCCCGTTTTTTTATGGTTTTATCTCACAATCGCCACACTATCCATGAGTTCCACACTTGCTCTGGTCGGAGTGTGCGCTGCTGGGAACGTCAGCTCTGCACGTAGCGCCATTTTCTGTCTCGTAAACTTCTTTCCTCTCTCCCTCTTAGCTCTGCTGAGCATGGATGATCTCTCATCCAAAGGTGCGCTGCTACCTCCTACATGTCACCTGTTATTTTGCTGTCTGGCTCACAGACTGGGGGTATTTTGTACCCACCTCCACACCCCCCCTCCTCCCCCTTCCCCCCAACACGCAGGGATTACCTGTTTTGGCCCGATCACAACATTATCAGTAATCCACTCAGGTCCACACATGTTCTGTGTTACTATGTGGTGCTGAGCTGCTGGATATGTCACAATATAACTTCATAGCGCAATAAACTCACTTCTTTTCTTGCTTCTTCCTCCTTTGCTGGGTAGCATCAGTGGCTAATCTCTCATCTAAAGGTGCACTGCTGCCATCTTCAGGACACAGTTGGTCACTACAACACCCCAAAGCTTAGATATTGATGAGGGACCTCCGCCAGGGTGTTTTCCAGTAATCCCCGTGAAAAAATGCAAATGACGAGATATCTCGTCAATGGCACTGAGCGTTTGGATTTGAAATGACGAGATATCTCGTCAATGGTACTGAATGAGTTAAAGACCCTCTTCCTCCCTGTACCTCGTGAAAAACATGTGTTTGTACTGCTTTTTAAACTGGTTCATGCTTGGACATTGCTTGAGCTCCACACCCACAACTGTCACAACCTCACTCCACAAACAGAAACACAAAAACTCCTTAACATTGTTTGTGCTCGCTAGTGTTTTAAGTTGAACTCCCCACTCAGCCTATAACCCTCATCTCTGTTAATTTTTTTTTTTTTTTTTGCAAATTTCCAGGAAGTAGATTGTTTATTGCTTTGTACGTGATTTGTGCTGTTTGAAAATGAATCAGGTCAATTAATTTAAATGTTTTTGATTTTAAGAATAGTGAACTTGTGTGATCTCTATAAGCAGTATTATTAATTATTCTTATGGCTCTTTTCTGCAGTATGGATAGTAATAGTGTTGTGTAAGTATTGCACCAAACCTCTGCACAGTAGTGTAAATATGGTGAAATCAGTGAACAGCAAAGCATGTGGAGTGATTTATGCTCCAGATAGAATATGTTTTGCTTTGCTCAGAATGAATTGCTTATTGACAATTTCCTTTGTACATGTTTTACATGAGACTTCCAGTTTATTTTATCATCAATTATTAATAAGAAACCTGTTTTCATATACTCTTACAATATCCACCCCATCTACTTGTATCTGTGCTTGTGTATTTTTATTATGGTTGCCGAATAACATGAATTTGGTTTTACTTATTTTAGTGATATTTATTTTCTGTCAAACCACATTTTCAGTGTGCGTATTTCATTAGTGATCCTCCCCAGTAGTTTGTGTAAATCCTCCCCTGAACAAAAAATACTAGTGTCATCTGCAAATAAAACTAATTTTCATATTTTTTAAACTTTGCACTAGTCATTTATACAAAGTATGAACAGTTTGATTGATTGTGTCAAATGTTTTTTTTAAGGTCTATGAATACTCCAACTGAATGATGACTTAGCAATTTATGTTTGTTTATGAAGTTGTCTAATCTGTTATTGAATAGTTGTATCGAATTTTGGAGAAACTGTACAAGTAGAGAAACAGGCCTGTAATTTGTGAATTGGTGTTAATCCCCAGTTTTGTACAGCAGCTGATTCTGGGCTCCTCACCATCCTCATCCTTCTCCACCTGAGTGCGGCATTCATAACCATCTCTCACCCCCCCTTCTGAACCGATTAGTTTTCATTGGTATTACCCACACCCCCTTAACTGGTTGAAATCCTTTCTCTTCGGCCGCACTCAGTTCATCCAGCTTAAATCCTTTAAATCAAACCCCTCCACCGTCACTACAGGTGTGCCCCAGGGCTCAGTCCTGGGGCCCCTTTTCTTCATTATTTATCTCCTCCCCCTAGGCAATATCTTTTATACATTTGGTATTCATTTTCACTGTTATGCGGATGACACCCAGCTCTACCTCACCAGTAAACCACCTTCTACCCCCACCCCCCTACTCCCCCCATCCTTTACCTACTGTAATCTTCTAAAACTCAACAGTGACAAAACAGAGGTTCTCCTCATTGAAACTAAATCAACACTCTCCAAATCCAATAGTTATTCCATTCAAATAGACAACTTCTCCATTCCCCCTCCCCACAGGTTTGACTCTGAGTGTCAAACTCAACAGCACTCCATCCTACAAATCCCACAGCACTAATAATTTCCACCTTCATAACATTAATAGCCTCCTCTCCTCCCTCACTCCTCACACTGCTGCTGTCCTTGTCCGCAGTCTCGTCACTTCCCAGTTTGATTACTGCAATGCCCTTCTCTTTAGTCTACCTAGTAAATCCTTCCATAAACTCCAGTTAGTCCAGAACTCAGCTGCCCGCATCATCACCAAAACCCCCTCTATCTCCCACATCACTCCTGTTCTCCACCAGTTCCACTGGCTCCCCATTCAATTCTGCATCCACTTCAAGATCCTTCTGTTAACTTTTAAGGCCATTCACCACACTGCCCCCCCTTACCTGACTGATCTCATCTATGTCCACACTGCATCTCGCTCCCTCAGATCCTCTTCCTCCATTCATTTCTCCACTCCCCCAGCCTGCCTTACCACCATGGGAAGCAGAGCTTTCAGCCGCTTTTCATGGACTCATTCTCATATTTCAAAGCCGGACTCAAAACCCACTTATTTAAAACAGCATTTCCTACCATTTTATTGTGGTTTTATACTATGCTGTTGGAGTTTTATTATGTACTGTTAAGTGACCTTGGGTGACTTGAAATACGCTGATGTTCAAATAAAATATATTATCGTTAATATTGTTTTTGTTATTATATAATACTGTATTATAGTATTCCTTCCTAAATACCCTTATAATATTGGTTAACTTATTTTTTTACTTTAAATGATCATTTTCTGCCTCTTTAATCCTTAGTTTTAAAAATTCTATAGTGTATTTTTCTTTTTACAGATCAATTTTTATTTAAAACAGGGACAATACATATTAATGAGCATACACATGTAATTATGCAAGATTATAGCCAACGGCTATTTTCCATCTTTGGTCCCCATTCAAGTCACCACAGATCAAAACAACTTTTTGATTTTTATTGAGTGCACTTGCAAGTGCCAAACACAGAGGTGACCCATGGTGCTGGGGTACAACATGCTTGACATTGCCGACCTGAATGCCTACACCTTTTTCACTACTCAGCATCCTGATTTCAAGAGTGGTATCACCAATGCACAACGACTCTTCCTCAATGAGCTCTCAAATAAGCTGGTGACACCACACGTGAGGAGTTGTCTGGAAGGCTGCCCCCAACTGCAAACCCTGATCATTGAAGCAATGGGAAGGTGTGGGCAAACAAAAGCCACAACCCAGCCACAAGAAAGAGGCAGACAAGGCCAACAAAAGAGAAAGAGGTGTCATATCTGCCCAAGTCATTTGGTCATATGTCTCATTGATGAATATGTTTGATCCTCTCAGTTTTCTACCTTGTTCACCGTGCTCCCCCCGTTGCCATCGGTCGCAACCAGGGTGCATGATTAAGGTTTGATACACAGCCCTTTCACAATCACATCTTTTATCCTGGTGTACTGCTCCAGCTCCGCCACTCGGCTCTCAAGATGCACCAGACGCCTGTTCTTCTCGGCATTCTGGATCCGGAGAGCCTTCTAATCACCTCCTCAACCAGGTCCAGGATAGAATTCTGCTGCAGTTTTACAACAGAAATCTCTTAAGAAGTCCAGAGACTTCTTAATCTCGTCATCCTCCTCGGCTGTCAATTGCCTTTTTCAGACCCATGTCAATCATTCTGCATTCAACTGTAAACATGACAAACAGCTTCATGTGGCGGTACATGCTACGTAGAGGTTTAATGCTGCAACACACACAGTGAGTCAAGAACGAATTGTTTATGCATTTTATAACATAATTTATTCATGTACCAGAGGACAGCCTCCATTCACCTCCTCAGCAAGAGTCCAACCAGAGTCTGTGTTAAAATGATAGAAATTAATCCTGACCCCGGGTTCAGGCAAATACTGTATATAAAACTTTCAGTAGGAGTGCAGCTCTGTGATTGCTGTTAGAATCTGGTTCAGAAATACGTTTCTGCTGATCCAAGTGATGGTGAAGTAAATCAATACTTTGTTGGAGAACTTTTGTTAAATTCACCTCCATCTATTGGCCTGGTATGTATTCTACATAGTTTTTGATGCTTCCAGCATTTTCATGTAAACTGAGATAGTTTTAAAAATGTTGCCGTGTGAATGCAGAACTTTTTGGAAACAAAAACAGAAACGGAGGCAAAACGTTGTCGTGTAATCAGGGCCTTACCATTGGCCACAATTACATGATGTTTTTTAAATTTGGAATTATTTATTCCGAATTAAATCATTCAGAATTAAAGTGTTCTGCTTTGTGTTTACATGGAAATAGTAATTCCTGAACTGAGGTTTACATGGAAAACCGGTTTAACCTTTTATTGTTGGCTATAACACAGACTACCACACATGAGAACTGTTTTCACTTTTATTTTGATTGTAGTTTTGAAGCAGCAGCTCGACAATAGCAGATAGGTAGGATCTAATCACTGGTAAAAGAGTCCAGTAAAACTCCGGAAAACAATAACCAGGAAGAAATATTTGCTCCCTGGTAAAGATAGTAGCTCTAACAACTGGTAAAATGATAAACTCGGTGATATTACAGCCTGTGAATGCAGTACAGAATCAGAATCAGAATCAGAAATGTTTTTAATGGCCATGTACAGTTTTAAGGACAGTACAAGGAATTTGTCTTGGTAGTTGGTGCACAAAACAAACAACAAAAAAAAAAACAAAAAAAACAAAGAACAACCCAGCAATAATAATAATAATAATAATAATAATAAATATAAAGGATGAGGGATAAATATATATATATATATATACAGTGCAGCAGATAATGTTATCATGGAGGTGGTGATCGGGTGGGGGGGGGGGGGGGGGGGGTTCAGTGGGTGACTTGGGGTGTGTTCATGTGGATGGTGGCAGAGGGAAAGAAGCTGTTTTTGTGTCTGGAGGTTCTGGTCCTGATGGACTGAAACCTTCTTCCAGAAGGGAGAGATTGAAACAGTTTATGACCGGGGTGGGAGGGGTCGGCCACAATCTTTCCTGCACGCCTCAAAATCCTGGAGGCGTATAGTTCCTGGAGGGAGGGCAGATTGCAGCCGATGACCTTCTCTGCAGAGTGGATGATACGCTGCAGTCTGGCCTTGTCCTTGGCCGTAGCTGCAGTGTACCAGATGGTGATGGAGGAGCAGAGGATGGACTGGATGATGGAGCTGTAGAAGTTCACCATCATCTTTGTTGGCAGACTGAACTTCTTCAGCTGCCGCAGGAAGTACATCCTCTGCTGAGCTTTTTTGATAAGGGAGCTGATGTTCAGCTCCCACTTGAGGTCCTGAGTGATGATGGTCCCCAGGAAGCAGAAGTAGTCCACATAGCTCACTGTAGAGTCTCCTAGGGTGAGGGGGGTGAGGGGGGCTGGGTTCTTCCTGAAGTCTGCTATCATCTCCACTGTCTTTAAAGCGTTGAGCTCCAGGTTGTTCTGGCTGCACCAGGACACCAGCCGGTCTGTCTCCCACCTGTAGTCGGACTCGTCTCCATCAAAGATGAGACCGATGATGGTCGTGTCGTCTGCAAACTTCAGGAGTTTGACCGACTGATGAGAGGAGGTGCAGCTGTTGGTGTACAGGTAGAAGAGCAGAGGAGAAAGAACACAGCCCTGAGGAGATCCAGTGCTGATGGTCCGGGGAGCAGAGATGGTTTTTTCCAGCTTCACGTGCTGCTTCCTGTCAGACAGGAAGTCTGTGATCCACTTGCAGGTGGAGTCTGGCACGTTCAGCTGGGAAAGCTTGTCCTGAAGGAGAGCTGGGATTATAGTGTTGAAAGCAGAGCTGAAGTCCACAAACAGGATCCTGGCGTAGGGAGTCCAGGTGCTTTACAGCATCGTCTACAGACCTGTTGGATCTATAGGCAAACTGCAGGGGGTCCAGGTGGGGGTCGGTGATGTCCTTGATGTGGGAGAGCATGAGGCGTTCAAAGGACTTCATGACCACAGATGTCAGAGCGACGGGTCTGTAGTCATTAAGTCCTGTGATCCTCAGCTTTTTAGGGACAGGAACGATGGTGGAGGCCTTAAAACAGGCTGGTACGGTGCATGTCTCCAGTGAGGTGTTAAAAATGTCTGTGAACACTGGAGACAGCTGATCAGCACAGTGCTTTAAGGTGGAAGGAGAGACAGAGTCCGGTCCACAAGCCTTACGGGGGTTTTGTCTCCTGAAAACCCTATTTACATCTCTCTCTTTGATGGAGAAAGGTGTCTCTGTGGGAGGGGGGGAGGAGGGGGGGGAAGATAGGGGAAGCCTGTTCTGTTTTTGTGAACGTCTGCATGTTTATGCTTCCGTCCATCCACTCTTTTTATTACATACATGTCTTTTAAGGCTCTTATTAAATAGTCTAGGCTGGAGTCCGGGCCACCGCCATCTTGGATTATATCGTCACCTAGCACGTCATCGCCGCAAGTCGCGCAAACAAGTTAACTGCTTATAAGAAAGAGGAATTATCTAATTCGGAATAAATCAGCCACTTAATTCGGATTTAAATTTAATTCGGAATTGAATTAGCATTAGAAATTAAGTGTTTACAAGGTCAGGTTAAAGAGGAATTAACTTTTATTCCGCTTTAAAGAGGAATTAAAGCTGCCATGTAAACGTGGCCACTGTAGAGATCTTTCCTTTCAATTGGTTTTAATCGTGCTGCCAGAGACCTGTACTAGAACATTGTGTTCATTAGCATCTGTTTGCTGTGCCTGCTGAGTTCAAACGGTTTTCTTTTCCTCTTCTTATATGTGGCTAAAAGCTGAAATTACAGCAACAGTAACTCAAGGCTTCCCTTGGCCCCATTTGACAAAAGTAGGGCAGCAAGAAAAACAAAGGATGGGTAATTTCTGTATTGTCATGTTACATCAGCCGTTTGATCCGTTTGCTAGAGTTTTGTGCTGTGGTCTGTTCACTTTGATGAAGTTTAACTTCAGTTCGCAGCAATTTAATTGACAAAGACAAACAAGAATGTCTTTTCTCTGTACAGCATCCTGTCATTCTGAAAGGATGGATAACTTTGAAGCTGAAACATAAAGTATTATATATTTAGAGCTGATAAAAATTACACTTAACTGCTTTTTACATACACGTGGAAATGATGGAATATGGTTTTAAAGGACGTTTTTGTTAATTATTTGTTAAAATACTTAAATGTTGTTTACATCTATGTTCAATTAAAACCAGCAGTGTTTTCAGACAAAATAAAGAGGCTTTTATCCTTGATGTCCACTTGAACCTTTTACCAGTTGACTTCTATGAATGCTCATCTAAAAGCATTTATTGCTAAAGTCAAATAGGAGTGCAATCATTGTAACAAGCATGCTTTAAGGAGAACTTGCAAATTACATGATCAAACTATCCAACAATCTTATAAACTCACACACATTAGTTGGCTACCATTCTCATACATTATATTCTAGACTTTGCCTGCAAACTGTCTTTCAGGATCAGAACAAACATGAGTTTAAACATGCCCAATGTAGATCAGTGGTGCCCCTTGTAATAATGCTTTGAATTGGTCAAATCTGTATGTTTTATTGTTCTGAACGTACCTATTTTTTTTTTTTTTTTGTATTTTGTATACTTTATTATCTCACAATGGAGAAATTCACTAACCATTCCTTGGGGAACAGTTGGCAGCCATTTTGCGGCGCCTGGGGAGCTGTTCGGGGTTAAGGGACTTAACAACAACATCCCACAGTGATGGCCCAGGTGAGGCTTGAACCGGGAACCCTCTGATTACAAGACCAGAGTCCTAACTAAACAAAACAAGCTATATGCCATCCTTGGAATTTATTGCTTGTGTTTTGAAGTTTCTCCTCGTGTTTGTCTCTGTTTTTTGTTTTGTTTTTGTTTTTTAACCCTGTGAGTTTTGTTTCATGGACTCCTTATAGGTTTTTTAAGTGAGTTTTGTTTCCATGTGTTTTACTTAGTGAGAGTTCATGACACTCCCATCTGCCTGCTTCCTTTATCTTCTGTGTTTGGGTCATACAACAACACGGCCCCTGACATAAACACACACCAATCAAAATTATTAAAGCAATAGTATCAAATTATTGATAAATATATATGTATTGTTAAATAGAACTCATCTTTAAACATATTAAGCAGGCAAAGACATAAAACAGTAAAAGCGTGAATGTAACACTCAGTGACGTGCAGTCAGGGTAGGCAAGGTAGGCAGTGCCTACCCAAGGGTGAATTGATATTTTGATTATTTGTTTTAATTATAATATAATTATAAATTATTTATTTTTCCATTTCCAATAGCCTACAGTACAAAGGATGGGTGATTTTTGTATTGTCATGTTACATCAGCCGTTTGATCCGTTTGCTAGAGTTTTGTGCTGTGGTCTGTTCACTTTGATGAAGTTTAACTTCAGTTTGCAGCAATTTAATTGACAAAGACAAACAAGAATGTCTTTTCTCTGTAACACTCAGTGACGTGCAGTCAGGGTAGGCAAGGTAGGCAGTGCCTACCCAAGGGTGAATTGATATTTTGATTATTTGTTTTAATTATAATATAATTATAAATGATTTCCATTTCCACAGTACGTATAAGTTTGAAAGTGTCAGCATTTTGTGCGTTTCATTGATCAAATGACTAAACAGTGCTATTTCCTGGTACGGCAGAGTCTCACTCCTCTGTAAGGCAGGAGGAGGCCACACCCCTTCTCAAAAGCACATGGCTGCTCTGCCTCTGTTTCCATGGCGTTTTTTCATGTGTTTGCACATGCACAGTCAGTTCCCCAAGATGAAAACCATTTACATAAAAAGGCAGCTCTCTACGCTGCCTTTGGACGTAACCGTGCTATGCTAAATGTTATACGTACGTTCAGAGTGCTTTAGTGAATTGATCCAGCGTGGCTGCTACAGCTGCTACGTTCTCTAGCTAGTGGGCGGGATAACACTACAGTCAGGATGAAAGCGCTAGAGATGATAGAGAAACTTTCTTTTGAGAAAAAACGGCAGCTTTTAAAAGATGGGAGCCCAACACCTGAGATACCAGACCTTCAGCAAAGGTAAGGTCAGAACATGTTTCATACTTTTCACAGTGAATGGTACAAAAGAAAGGATTGGCTTTGTGGGTGAGCCTCACTGAGGCTGTTCTGAGTTGTTGTTGTCATTTTTCTTGTGTTTCTGTGTTTTCAACACAAACAACGGATGTGCTGCCGTGTCAGGAGATACATCTTGTTGGGAGAGTATGGAGGCTGCTATTGAATAAGTGTTTATTTTTCTTTAATGGTGTTTTACAAGGTTGATCTGTTTGATTAACACGTGCCAGCAGAAACATATGAAACTGCCTACCCAACCTTAGTGGTCACGGCACATCACAGGTAACAGTAATATTGCAATAATAGTTTTTTTTTAGCAGAACAAGGCTGAGCTGTAACATTCACTGAACTCCCTCAGTATAGCACAATCTAAAGGTTGTTATAAACAATTAGTTTTTTGAATTGTTTATGTGACTGATTAACTGCAGATAGATCAATAAATGGACACATGTATAAATGTAAATGTGGATCTATAATGTGTTATATATGTGTTGTTTGTACTAACGCTTTGATTTCAATCCAGTCGAGTACATCTGGGTTGTACTGGGCAAACCCAATTGTAATCCCATTTTATATTTGTGACAGATGCTGAA
Organism: Gouania willdenowi; assembly: GCF_900634775.1. Classification (NCBI taxonomy): domain Eukaryota; kingdom Metazoa; phylum Chordata; class Actinopteri; order Blenniiformes; family Gobiesocidae; genus Gouania; species Gouania willdenowi. The sequence continues at coordinate 14,695,389 of NC_041046.1, read as the reverse complement.
CCACAGTCCCCTGAAAAACATAAAGTTAATGTTTTTGTATTGAAGTCCTGCATAGTACAGTTCTTTGACACACTCATGGACACACTGGCCTTCAACCCCTTCAACTGTGATTATGTTACACACTAAACTGTGGCCCTTAAAAGTGATTGTTTTTGTATTGAGAACAAATGAAGACCTTGTTTTTCTAACACAAAAGGTTCATGAAAAATTGTGAAAGAGCATGACTTCACATCTGCAGCAGAGAACATCAGCACACATGCTTAACTGAGCTTTCTTTGCTTTACTTTTTGCTTCACTGCTTCTCTGTGGGCCATGGTCTGGCTGCTTCGATGAAAGAGCTAAACTTCACCAAAACAAATACTCGCTGCAGTTTTCAAAGTTGAATGTTTAGGAAACTTCTTTTTTAAAGAAAAAAAAAAAAAAACAATATGTTGCACTAAAGGTGCAGTCTGCAACTCTTATGAAAGTGACTTTTTTAAAGCTGTCACTATGTTAGGACAGCTTTACATCAAACTAGTAGTTTGTGTAAAAAAAAAACAGGCTCATTGAGTTCCCCCTGCTGCTCCTGCAGCTTTTGGCAGATTGCCAGAATGCACCGCGACCGAGTAAAAAGAACCAATCAGAGCCAGGATTGTGTTTGATGAGCTATCTGACAGGTGTTGCTCACAGTCCCGCCCCTTTCCCGGAGCTAGAGCGCCATCTTTTTTACAGTGTATGGTCTGGAGGAGTGGAAGATGGAATTAGCAACTTTTCTGCTTAAAAGGTGCATTAAAGGTGCTTGATTTACATTATGTTTGATTTGTAATTGTTACACTAGAACTCTGTGGTGCATGTGTTGTTCGTGTGGGCTGCTGTAAGTGACACTGTGTTGTTGCTGCTGCTGCTGAGGTGTATGCACATTGAGAGAGAAAAGCACTGCAGTAATATGCTTTTACAGTGCATGTTATATTACTGTGATGTTGCTGTCGGATTAACGTTTGCTTGTTAGCTCCTTTGAGGGAGGAACTTTGGAAAGTTTGGAGGCAGGGCAAGAGAGCAGCGGGGAGGGAGGGACCTGAGTGTTGCAGACTGCACCTTTAAGCTATTACTGGCAAGGGTTAGAGTAGAGGAGGGATGGGCAACTTTTATCATAGCAAGGGCCAAAAGATGTGGTTCTTTGATGCCAGGACCACATTATTAACAGTCATGTCAGCACTTAATATTGGTTAAGTTAATTCATATTTAATAAATAGTGGAAAGAACATTTGTTTTCTTGTATATTTATCTCTCATTTAGGGGTCTATTCTGCCGTCGGGACTGAAGCGCTTTTTTGCCCACCGCGTGTAAGTAGAGCAAAACCAGGTAGTTAGTGAATGAAGGCAGGTTGGAGGAAAGGAAGCGGTGATGTCATTTTTTTGGGCTGTCTAGAAATCACGGAACATGGAGTCTTTCAAACGCTTGTAAAATTAAGAAGCACATAAGAGGGAAAGGACTGACGCATACCGGATGATGTGCGTAATGCCAGATTTGAATGGGAACACCCACATTTCAGGGCTACTCCACCCACAGTGCGTAACTGGGATGAAGGCGCGCAGCGACTGACTTAAGTGCAGGAGGAGAATAACACACAGCTAAAAACAGCGCTGCTGTGCGGCTTTTTGGACTTACATGCATGGGAGAATAGAGAACTTAGTTTTTAGTCATCTTGTATATTTTGCGTCATATATTTTTTTTCTTGTCTAAGTCATTTTTGTTGTTTTTTTTAAATATATTTTTCAGCCCTGTGAGATTTTGCATTGCATAATTTTGTTTGGGTCATTTTGTGCGTTTATTTTAGGGGTCGCACAAAGACAGACCGAGGGCCACACGTGGCTCCCTGGCTGCCAGTTGCCCATATGTGGAGTAGAGTGTAGTATAAGATAAAGCAAGAACAGTAAGTGATTTCTGATGTAAAAATGTGTTTTATGGATTATTTTTATTAGTATTGAACGGAATGCAGTTGCACTATTTTTTTTTATTATTTGCAGATTTTTATAACATAAATTTTGTACAGAATGATAATATCCAAGTTGTTTAAAGTTAGCTATAATATAGTGTCCAATAACAGCATATAAAGCCAGCATGTCATGCTTAGTCTGTGTGATTTATTACCTTTTATGATCTTTTTCATTCACGTTTACCTGGCTGCCCTTGAATTTTGACAGCCACATTTGTCATTGCAATGCTTAGATTCCAACACATCTTCTCATTGTATTAAAGCACTGAAATAAATAACCTGCACAACTGGAGGCTTCTATTTCCAGCTGCATAGTCTTTCTGACTATATGCAATTGATTTAAATGACAGACATGTTATTGTGTTAATATCACAATATTAACACAATCTTTTGAAGTATGTATTTCAAAGCTGTGACCAAAACATTCAACATCCCATCTCTGACATCACAGAGGTTAAATGTGTGTGTTTGCAAAGTCAAACATGGCATCGCAAAGCTTTACATAACACTTTTATTTTGAAAATCTGTTTAGAATGAAAAAAAAAAAGAACTTGAACCCGTAGCTCTTACATGGAGTGCATCAGTGCGTTATTCAGAAGTTAAATTGTGTCTGGTGTGCAGCATGACAATACAAATCATTTTGACTTGGTCCTGACCTCGTCTCTGACTGTTTCATGAGTCCCTGTAACAGTCACAGTTGATCAAATTAAATTTACTGGGACTGTTGAAGAAAGGAACAATGGCACTTAATGGAAATAAAGCACATAACTTTAGAGGACAAAGCTGATCTGACCAGGTTACTGTGTCAATGGATAAGCTCTTAAAACATTCATACTAAGGTTTCATTCTACATAAATTTAAGTGAGCTGCATTACCACAATGTTTCTAGCACAAAGACTTAGCCCAAAAGAAAACGTTGTGTTTCCTGATCTGTGACCATTATACCTTTTATTAAAGTGAACTAAAGTAGAATACAGTTTAATTGTAGCTAAACTAATGCTAATATTAGGTTAATGCTATTATAAGCTACTGGTAATGTTAGGGTAATTTTAATGTTACGTTAAAGCTATTGTTTGGCTAATGCAAAGTTACTGCTTATATTAGGCTAATATTAATGTTAGGCTAATGCCTATCATTAATACTATTACTAGGCTATTGCTAATGCTAGGGCGACGGTGGCTCAGTAATAGAGTGGTCGTCCAATAACCAAAGGGCTGAAATCCTGCTCCAGCCAAGTCATTGTTGTTGTGTTCTTAGGCAAGGCACTTTGACCACAGTTACATGATGTTCTTTAATTTGGAATTATTCCGATTTAAATCATTCGGAATTAAAGTGTTCTGCTTCATGTTTACATGGATGATTCCAAATTCAGGTTTACATGGAAAACCGGTTTATTCGATTTTATTCAACTAGAAAAATGCCCGTCGGAAGTATGTATTCATGTGGAAGCATAAGGGGTATATTTGCGGGTGCAAAATGTGGGTGCAATTTTCCTGGTTTAATTCTATGGGACATGTGCATGAGTTCATCATCACTTTTATATTTTTTTGTTTGCTGTATTTTTCTGTAACATATGTTTTTTGGAGTCATGTGTATTTGTGTATCTTTCTGTTGTCTTTTTGTGCGTAAATGTTTGCTGTTTTTTAATGTATTTTTTGAGTCATGTGTATTTTTGTATAATTTTTGTTTTTGGTGCTATTGTAGTATGATTCAGGAGTAATTTTGCCTATTTTTTGTATAAATATTTAGTTTTGTGTATTTTGAGCCATTTTCATATTTTTGTTGTATTTTTCTGTAAATGTATGTTTTTTTAAGTCGAGTACAGTGCCCGTTGGAAGTATGTATTCATATAGTGGGAGCTTAAGAAGAGTTGTAGCATTATAAATGGGTATATTTGCAGGTGCAAAGTAAAATAGCGTGTGCAGTTTCCCTGGTTTAATTCTATGAGACATGCGCATGATAAATGTTTTGTTTTTTTTTTAACTCATTTTTATATTTTTTTCGTTTTGTGTATTTTTCTGTAATGTACAGTGCCCGTCGGAAGTATGCATTCATGTGGGATTATAAGTATTTAGTTTAGTGTATTTTGAGTCATTTTGTGTGTTTTTGGAGCCTTTTTGTATATTTTTCTGCATTTCTGTTGTCGTTTTGTGTACTTCCTGTATAAATATTGTTTAGTTTTTTGTTTTACGTCATTTGTGAATTTTTTATACAATTATTTTTTGTTGCCTTAATTAGTGTGATTCTGGAGTCATTTTGTATCTTTTTTTAGTGTAGTTTTTTGCATTTCTGTTGTCTTTTGTATAAATATTTAGTTTTGTGTATTTTGAGTCATTTTCATATTTTTTGTTGTCGTTTAGTGTGTGTGTGCCTGTCTAACTTTCACTAAACGTATCTATTTTCAGTAGTTTAGTGTAGTGGCAGGTGTGTTGTGAGTGAAGCTGCAGTAATCATCAGGCGGGCTTCACTATGTAGCACCGTTTACTGATCTGACTCAACACTACAGTCACTACCACCCAATGGACGGGTGTCGAGACACAGACTGTAACCGGACTTAATGGTGATCCGTTACACACACGTAGACGGTGATTGATAGTGAAGCGCACCTGATTGGTGTGTGTGTGTGTGTGTGTGTGTGTGTGTGTGTGTGTGTGTGTGTGTGTGTGTGTGTGTGTGTGTGTGTGTGTGTGTGTGTGTGAGACTCTCTACCTTGGACACAAATCTCCTCCGTTGGTTCTCTCACACACGCTCTGCTGATAAATGTGCAGCTTTCAACATAGCAGCCATTGCCGTCAATAACTTCCTGGTCTAAATAGCAAACGGTCAAACTAACATGAAAATAAACGTTTCGAAATGTCATCACCAAATAATAAACAGTAAAAAAAATATTTTCCCTCAAAAGAAAAAAGAGAAGTCCACGAGAGCTCACGCACGCACCGGAAGTAAGCTGTGCTGTGAAATAGATATAGATGGTGCGCTCGCGCCCTCTCACAATGAAATAAAATTAAAATAAACATTTTGAAATGACCAAATTACTGCAAAATAACAGATACACACACTCGGGGTATTTGGAACCCGTCGACCGAGTTTCAGGTCGAACTTGCACCGTGTCTGGGAGATATTTGCTCCACACACACACATCCACACAGACGTCCCTTGAATTATAGTATAGATTCTGCTTTAGGTCTGGGGGTTGGGAAGGCTCTGATAGGACAGGGGGAGAATGTGACGTATCACGTCTATTGCAAAAACCACACAACAAACCTTTTATTGTTGGCTGTAACATAGAAGACCACACATGAGAACTGTTTTCACTTTTATTTTGATTGTAGTTTTGAAGCAGCAGCTCATCAATAATACACTTTGGTGTGCGGAGCAGAAAGGAGATATGACTTAATCATTGTAAACAAAGCCCAGTAAAACTGCGGAAAACAATCACCAGGAATAAATAGTTGTTCCCTGGTAAAGATAGTAGCTCTAACAACCGTTACAATGATAAACTTAGTGATATTACAGCCTGTGAATACAGTACAGGGCCGCAATTACTCAGTCTTCGGGTCTTAGTGCCAGCCTTCCGGTGAAGCCTGTTCAGTTTGCCAACGACCGAAGTCAGTGTGTGTGTAAAAAATCCATGTATGTCCGTGGGAAAGTCTGCATGGTGATGTTTTGTCTATTCAATTTTTTCATTATATCATATCTTCTAAGGCTCTTATCAAATAAATAGTCTCAGCTTGAGTCTGGACGGCCATCATCATGTCATCATGCATGCGCAGAACGGCCGGAATTATCTAATTCGGAATTAAAATTGGAATAAACCAGCCACTTAATTCGAATTTAAATTTCATTTGGAATTAAATTTGCATTAAGAAGTAAGTGTTTACACGGTCAATTTAATGAGGAATTTACTTTTATTCTGCTTTAGGAATTAAAGCTCCCATGTAAACGTGGCAAAGGTAATAATTGCCTATTAAGAATGTGGACACAGTCTTTTTACTTTGTTTAACTAAAGTGGTGTAGCATTAGCATTAGCATCACTTGTTACATAACAAGGCGGCATATCAGTCTAGTGATTTCCATTTGTTATTGAGGTAACACACTCACATTAATAAAATCCTACTTTAGGCAGTGTTTGAACGCCTCATTTCACACAGTTTAGACAATCATATCCTTTACAAGATAAACGTTACTGCTAGCAATTCAGTACTGACCAAAGCTATAACAACTGCCATCGGAGTCTTTATAGCAGCAGATAAAAGCTGTTAACAAGCTGTGAGGAGCTTATTTCTTTAAATTAAATTATATATATATTTTTTTTTTTTTGAGAATATTATTATTACCAGGCTTCACTTTACAAGTATTTTTTTTAACTTAATTTTCATATTCTGTACAATGTTAAATACATTGTTGGTTTATTAAAGTTTTGAATGAACAATCAAATTTATGTTTTGCATTTATAACTGCCAGCAGATCTGCACTTACTGCAGACAATGTGGACAAGTACATTTTTTCTGGCCAAAAATATAAAGGTCTAAACCAAGGGTTACATGCTGGAACTGTGCTGTACTTTTTGTTTGTTAAAAGCTGTAAACAAGCTGTGAGCTTATTTCTACAATATTTAATGTATTTTTTGTTTGAGAATATTATTACCAGGCTTCACTTTACAAGTATTTTTTTTAACTTAATTTTCATATTCTGTATAATGTTAAATACATTGTTGGTTTACTAAAGTTTCAAATAAACAACAAGTAAATATATATTTTGTTCCATACTGTACCGAAAATTAACCAAACCGTGACCTCAAAACCGAGGTACGTATCGAACCATGATTTTTGTGTATCGTTACACCCGTGATTTGGCAGAGAAAAAAACCCTTTGGATGTGCTGTGTATGGACCACAGACATATGACGCAGACACGGCACCGCAAGGGTTAAAATGTGAACTACAGACGATTCTACAATCTCATGTTTTATTCCTTAACGATCTAATAACGTCAGATCACACACCCTTAAACACACGTGAGTGAGAGACACACACACACACAGCAATATAAACAGTGAACAAAATTGGGTTGTTACATACTATCTCAGAAAGCGTCAGTTCTCTTGAAACGTTCTTTCTGAAAGTATGTCGACAAGTCGCTGCGTGTTATGTGAGGTGTCATTAAAGACGGCTCGTCAAGACTCGCCTTACGTTGCTTCTGATTGGTTCATTATTGTGTGATGCCTGCCGTGGTTGGTTAGATTTAGGCACAAGAAGACATGGATTGGTTATATCGGTCAGTCAATCAGAGTTATTCGAGCTACGGCAAGCCACGAGGACCAAAGGTTTATTATCATGAAAAAAATAAATAGTATTAATTGGAGAAATGTGAGAAATGTCAAGCGAGGTGTCATAGCGTGAAGCTTGGCAGCTCTGTAATTATTAATGCTATTATTATACTAATGCTACATTAATGCTATAATGCTAGTGTTAGATTTATGCTAATGCTAAACTATTGTTAGGCGAACACTAATGGTAGGCTAATGATAGGTTAAGGATCATTTTAGGGTAATGCTAAGTTAATGCTATTGCTTGGCTAATGCTAATGCAAAAATATTTGAAACGCAATATCTCAACTGTTTTTTCATATATTTATATAGCGCTTTATCACCACACTGAAGAAGTCTCAAAGCACTTTACATATCAGCGCATTCACCCATTCACTCTCACATTCACACACCAGTGGGACAGGACTGCCATGCAAGGTGCTAGTAGACCACTGGGAGCAACTTAGGGTTCAGTGTCTTGCCCAAGGACACTTCGACACATAGTCAGGTACTGGGATCGAACCCCCAACCTCTCGATCAGAAGACGACCCACTACCACCTGAGCCACGGTCGCCCGTGATTAAGGAACTAATTTATAGATATGTGTGACAGCGTGTGTGGACATGCCATAAATACTTGGAGACTAAATAATCAGTATAAAGTCAATCTGAATAAAATTGTGGGTTGTAACTGTTTCAACCTGATTTTATTGAGACAACAAGGCTATGATAGTAGTGCTGGGCTGATGTGGGTTTTTGTGCAAGGGATGGATGGATAGATGGATGAATGGATGGATGATAGCTTTATATTACTCTTGAATCTTGTGTTTTATTTCAATGAATCACAGTAAAAAGAGCCAAAGTAGTCTGACATCAGCATGTGTGTGTGTCCATACTGTGTCTTGGAGCCTGTTTCATAGAAATTGAGCTGTTGCACATATTTTCACTTAAACTACAGTGTGTTGTGTCAGTATTTATGGTTGTACATGTTCAGACCTGTGCCCAGAGCATTTTTCAGTAAGAAACAGAGCGCTACACGCTGGTGTTAAAGAAGATAAACAGAAGGCTAGTGAAGTCCCTGTTTGTAGCTTGAAGTACATTACTGGCTCTGCACGTGTGCACAGTTTGTCGCTACACGTGTTATTTCTGTGTATGTGAGTGTGTGTGTACAGTATATCATACTGCTGCAGCATTTCTTACAACCTTTCAAATTTCTTTGAACCAATTTTGATGACAAAGATATAATAAAATAAATATGTGACCTGTCATGAGGACAAAGGTAGGTAAAAACCAAGGGGTTATTAATTAGTTAATTCAATATTTTCTGACCATTTTTTTTTTAAACAGTGACGGAAAAATCTAATGACCATCTATCTTTTTTTGACAGATTGCATCCCACACCCCTGAACACTTAGTCGCAAGTGAAATATTAAAGGGGCAGTATTATGAAAAATTCCCTTTATAATGGGTTTGCTACGGTGATATACATTCCTTTAGACTCATTTAGAGGGCCATCCATCCATTCATCTATCCATCCATCTTCTTCCGCATAGCCGTTTCCGGGTCGCGGGGGCAGCGTCCTCAGTAGGGAGGCCCAGACTTCCCTCTCCCTCCAGCTCTTCCGGGGGGACCCCGAGACGTTCCCAGGCCAGCCGAGAGACAGTCTCTCCAGCGTGTCCTGGGTCTTCCCCAGGGCCTCCTTCCGAAGGGACGTGCCCTGAACGCATCACTAGGGAGGCGTTCAGGGGGCATCCTAATTAGGTGCCCGAGCCACCTCATCTGGCTCTTCTTGATGTGGAGGAGCAGCGACTCTACTTTGAGCCCCTCCCGAATGACTGAGCTTCTCACCCTATCTCTAAGGGAGAGCCCAGCCACCCTACGGAGGAAACTAATTTCGGCCGCTTGTACCTGCGATCTTGTTCTTTCGGTCATGACCCAAAGCTCATGACCATAGGTGAGGGTTGGAACGTAGACCGACCTGTAAATCGAGAGCTTCGCTTTTTGGCTCAGCTCCCTTTTTACAATGATGGACCGGTGCAGACTCTGCATCACTGCAGACGCCGCACCAATCCGCCTGTCGATCTCTCGCTCCATCCTTCCCTCACTCGTGAACAAGACCCCGAGGTACTTGAACTCCTCCACCTGGGGCAGAACCTCATTTCCAACCCGGAAAAGGCACTCCACCTTTTTCCGGTTGAGAACCATGGACTCGGATTTGGAGGTGCTGATTCTCATTCCGGCCGCTTCACACTTGGCTGCGAATCGATCCAGTGAGAGTTGAAGGTCACGGTATGTTGAAGCCAACAGGACCACATCATCTGCAAAAAGCAGTGATGTAATACTGAGGCCCCCGAACCGGACCCCCTCAACGCCCTGACTGCGCCTAGAAATTCTGTCCATAAAAGTTATGAACAGAATCGGTGACAAAGGGCAGCCCTGGCGGAGTCCAACCCTCACCGGAAACGATTTCGACTTACTGCCGGCAATGCGGACCAGACTCTGACTCCGGTCATACAGGGAACGAACAGTTCCTATCAGGAGGTTCGATACCCCATACTCCCAGAGGACCCCCAACAGGAAACCCCGAGGGACACGGTCAAATGCCTTTTCCAGGTCCACAAAACACATGTGGACTTTAGAGGGCCAAAGTTGAAAAAGTTATGTTTCCTCCCTCCTTTGTTTTTCCACATTTTGTAAAAAGTCAGCTCTAAACGAGTGAGTTGGATTTTTCTCGTGTTGTGACGTCACGTCGCGGAAACTCCTCCTGCTGACAATCCTGGCTCCTCCTACCCTATAAGAATGTGAGCTCAAACTACCTCACAGGTAAAACAAACATAGTAAAGGCAGGTTGATATTACAGTTAATATCACAGTTAATATATTTACGCTCAGTTTATAGATAATCCAGTACATAGATTGAAGAGCACTCACAATCAGTTTCACTTTTAGTAACCTTTATACCACCTTGTATTGTCCTTATGAGACGATCTGACGTGTTTGTGACCTAATGCAATGCAGCGGTTGGACAAATTAATGGACTATCGTCTTAAATGGACTATTTTTGTGAGGTGAAGAGGAAAAGGAAGACTGTTCATGATTTACTGCTGCTGCTGCTGCTGCTGTGATAAACACACACCCTGAAGCAGCCCCGGATAGCAATTTTTTTCGGGGCCACATCCGGCCCACACCTGACACGTTCATCTGGCCCACATACCGCATGGAATGACGGCACACGGTTGCTTGTCACCCGTATGCCAGAACTTGGCCACAACCAAGGCATCACAATGCCATATGTCAGCCAAGAACAGGCCAAATAAACCAGCACTGGCCCAAATGAGGGTCATTATGCATTGTTATTCTGGCCCACATATGGCATACACTCAGTGTTCTGGTCCGGCCCATATACTGCGTGTGATGACGGCACTATAGTGGCCCACAACTGTATGCCAGATCTGAGCCACAATACAGCCATAGCAATACCAGATGTCAACCACAAACTGACCAAATATACCAGCATTCACCCAAATGTGGGCCACAATGCATTTTTCATCCGGCCCAAATACCGCATGGAATGACGGCATACAGGAGCTCCACGCCCGTTTGCCAGAACTCTACCACAATCAAGCCATCATAATGCCAGATATCAATCAAGAACAGGCCAAATAAACCAGCACTGGCCCAAATGTGGGCCACTGTGAGCCACTGTGCACTGTTGGCGTACACTGATTGTTCTTGTCTTGCCCATATACTACCAGCACTCACCCAAATGTGGGCAACAGCCCATTTTTATTCTGGCCCACATAACACATTGAATGAAGGCACAGAGGCGCTCCACGCCCGTTTGTCAGATCTGGGCCACAACCATCCATCACAATTCCAGGTATCAGCCAAGAACAGGCCAAATAAAAAAAACACTGGCCCAAATGTAGGCCATTATTCATTGTTATTAAAGTCATACCCAAATACTGTGTTGAATGGTGGCATGTCAGTGGTCCAGTCCTGTTTGGCACAATTGGGCCTCTAACTTAGTAATGTTGCATCCACCACGAAGAAACCTACTGAAGACAGATCAGATGTTAGAAACTACATGTGAACAGGTGAGGATTGTGATTTTTACTTTTCTTAACTTATGAGAATGCACAGTCCAAGCTAGCATATTCAAATGTGTAAATTTGTCCAGATGCCACCTGCTAACAAACCATCACATATTTAAGTAACTACTGAAAAGGGCTGCATTAAACCTTTATCAAACTACTTTCAAGTCAGGCCATCTTTGTGTCCACAAAAAATGCTATGAATTTATGAACAAACCAAACTTTATTTACACACAGAACAATGATAAACAAGACTGAGAAAACAAAGGAAAAAGTAAACAAAATTCAGACAATATCAATAATGAAGCTGGATACTGAACAAGTTTAGCAACAACTTAACTAGGCTCAACATCATGGCTCGTCCTTTTGCCGCCCTTTAAGAAATGCACAAATACATGTTTTGTTGACAAACAGATACAATCAACAGCAGAAAAATATCTCACATCTGGTTAGAGTTGTGGGACAAAACAACCTGGTAGTAGCCATTAGTCATAATGTCGAAGAGTTGCATTGTGCCTTACCGCTAATAAGTGTAATTGGGTAGGGCTGAAATTATTCCATGAATAATTGAAGTACCTCAATTTCAAGAAGTGATCGAGGAATTTCCTCTGCTTTGAGGAATCTTTTCAGTTTTACAACTCCAAGCATGGCATTTTGCATTGACTACATTTAATGAGGCACAATGCGCTGACGTCACGCACGCAAACAAAGGAGGGAGCAGACGTGTTTGATTTTAGCAGCAGGAAAGACATGACAACTATGAAAGTGAATGTAAAGGCGCTAAGGCAAAACTGAAAATGTTGAAAGCATTGGAGCATTTTAAGACAAAAATCAAGACAAACACCAGTCATTGTAAGACAGCCCTTGGATAGCACAACAACAGTACGTCTCCAATGCTGCAGCATCTTCACCAAAGGCAGCCAGTTTACTCCTTTTGCAGCGTACACGAGACCAGGCAAAATTAAGGCAACATAATGATATTAACAGCACAACTTAATGATATTAACAGTAATGTACCTTGCTAATACAATGCTAGGCCTCTAGAGGGCCAGGTTTCTGTTAATTCTGACTACTGTTGATGCGATGCTAGGTAATTAGGCTCATAAAACTGCACGTTAGTCATACAGGGTGTATTTGATCTGTAAAAACACAGCTCTGTAGGATGAAGAAGATGACAAATAAAAACATAACACAGCTTGCCAGCCAGTTGTCAGATTTAGCTCACAAGTCATTGATGGATAAAATATCATAAAGCACTTGTGCCTAATAGGTATCAATTTTAGCTTTAACAACACAAAAATATTTATCTTATTCTGAGTTAAACTGTGACATTTCTAGTCAGTTCTCATTACTTAGAAATATAACCTAGAGTCATGCTTTTTTCACTTGATTGCCTTTTTATAAAAGTTAATATTAATAATAATAATAATTAATGTTTTTTATACTAGGGCCAAATAGTCTTTTTTTCCCCATTTGACTTGTAAGCATTGTTATATATGTACAGATGTTGTTTCCACCATTATCATTAGTGCCCTTATCGGTAACACTTTAGTTTAGGGAACACCTACTAACCATTAATTAGTTGCTTATTAGCATTAGTAACATATTGGCTCTTGAGAAGTCATCATTAAGTATTATTATTAATAGCTGTAGTTGAAACACATGTAATAGTCATAGTCTGTGCTGAGAGTTACACAAGATAAATAATGCACTCTTTAAACAAAATGCGCCCAACATCAGCATTTTAATTATTTTATATTACTGGCAGTATGCAGTGTTTAAGTGCAGCTTTATATTTTTTTGCTTTAATGACGGCGACAGTCTGCATGCATATTACATCGGCATGGTCCAGTAAAATGAAACCAAACTGATCAGTCCAAATTAAACTCCTTTACTACTGTTACATACAGTTCTGAGCAGAAAAGAGAACGTACAGAGCATGCCCAGTGCGTCATACCTGGGGGAGTGGTCAAGTGTAATGCAATTAGGTCAAATGATCACACTTTTCAATTAAAGTCCTCGTGTCATGAAAAAAACAAGTTCATTTTAATATCATTTAAAGAATGCAACAATCATTTTGAATAACTTCACATTCAGAGCTCAGATTGAGCCACGCCTGGTATCAGTTGAGGCCTCTCGTGGCTGTAGAATCTGAATTGAGCCGCTGAGGGGGAACGCACATCATTTTTTAATCATTAAAAAAACCAACCAAAAATGTAACACTGTCACCTGCTTCCTCGTGTGACACGTTGACGTTTTAAAACAGCAGATCGGACTGGGATCAACATCTTTTTACATGATCAGGGGGCATACATGCTCCCACGCACCTGGGACGTCATTCTTTACTGGCAGCGCAAAGATGTAATACTGACACGGTCAAGGACTTTTTTTTTTTATTTTGAAAGTCTTCCAGCACGATCAGCTGTTTTTTAACGCTTCACACAAGGAAGCAAGTGACAGCATCCAGCTCTAAGCCTGCAGTGACAGCTGAAACTATTAGCAATGACAAGGTAAGAAGACATCCTTCCCAGATAAATGTACTGTCTGATAAAAAGAAGCCTTTAAGTCACCATAAAAGAAGACAGGACGAACACAATCAATCAATCACACTTTTTTCCATGTAATGATAACATTTTGTGAAGTAGTGCCAGGGTCTGTGCAGGCCGCTATTTGGTGTTGTCTGCTGTAGATGATGGCATATAAATGTTTTTACTTAATTCTTACCTCCATTTCCTGCATATGCCCCCAAAACTACAGCTAAAGTGGCATCCCAACTGGTGTGTTAATGGACTGAAAGTTCTTGAAAACACATGGGGAATGTTTATTTTGGAGTTTACACGAAACAGTTCTGGACACGGCCGACATTTAATGTCTCAGAGTGAGGCAATATCACAGAGAATACTCGGAAGAAACTTTTTAAAAAAAACAAAGCCCTACACTTTGTCTTTATCTGATTAAAGATCATTGTCTCTAGCATCTTTATACTTAACGCAAGTGAATTGACTAATCAATGTTTTGTGCCCTCCTTACATCTACTGCCATCTTCTTACATACTGCAGGTTGAAGTTGTAGTAGCTCACAAAAACCACAGTAATCCCACTGGTGAAGCTGTAATGTGGTCCCATACCCGCCTCTCCTTTGATGGACCACCTCCATCTGCTTATATCATCTGAAATGAACAGAAATAACCTTTCAATCTTTTTAACCAACAGTTAAGGTAAATTACAACTTGCTTTTATGTATTTTACACAACCTACATCATTCGAACTACCACTACTTTATAAACTGCTGCTGGCGACTTGTGAGATGGAAATGTGTGTACCATTGCCGGACAGGAAGTATAGGTGTTTACAAAGGAGACAATATTATTTTCAGAGCTTGATGATGTCTAAATCAATCAAATGATTAACAGATAGAGAGGCCTGGGCATTAAAACAATATATTGGTATGTATCGCGATAGAGATGTAATCAATATCAAAAGAAAATATGAGCTAGAGAATGTTCGATAACGTCACTGAACTTTGTTAGAAAAACAACCCCTGACCCAGAACCGCAAGGCATTCTGGGGGATGTAGGCAGAGAATGGCTTGGGCCGCTCCAAAGTAGCTGTGTACATTAGCAGGGCTGCCAAGTTTCATAAAGTGACAAGAGTGAGACCTTAGTGACCTGATGAGTTTCGGCAAAGAAAAAAAAAAGTGTCCTTTTTTTCTACCTTAAGACTGATGTCCTCGCCTCCATGCCAGTGGCTCTCCCTGCACTGTGGCCTCCTAATGCTAGTTTTAATTAACCATAAATTAGAAAATAAAACTGTTACAAGAATTTTGACAAAATACATTTATTTGTCGATATTTCATTTCAACCAACTCTCCATCATTTAGCTGGGGACATGTCTCATGTTGTAGGTGTTTGTCTCAGATTTTGGTGCATTGATAACAGAGGCAGGGGGCTCCCACTTAAAACACTGTGGCCTAAGGCAGTGCTACCTTTACCTCAGTTCTCCTTTTCTGTAACAGAAAAGAGGTGATTAAAAAGCAAATCATGTAAAAAACATTAAAACATCAAGTGATTTTTGATTGAATGAATGTCTTAGCAGCAGACTCAATGTCCATAGAAATACACTATTACATACAAAATAATCAAATAAGAAGAGTTCAAAATAACATTAGATTAGACAAGGCATTTGTTTGATTTACTATGTATTTATGCTGATATAACCTACAAGTGCAATTCAGCTACTAGCAATGTTCATAACACTGGCAGTAGATAAATAAAATATTTAATTAATTTAAGTTAATGTCTAGCACAGACACACACACGTGAGTGAGAGAGAAAGAGACACACACAAAATGTTAGTTTTTTTAGACGAGTAAACTAACACTATAACACTAGCACACACACACACACAGAGCAATATAAACAGTGAACAAAATTCGGTAGTTACATACCGTCTCAAACGGCGTCAGAAACTTTCTTTCTGAAAGTATGTTGACAAGTCGGTGCGTGTTGTGTGAGGTGTAATTAGACACGGCTCGTCAAGACCCGCCATACGTTGCTTCTGATTGGTTTATTATTGCGTGGTGCCTGCCGTGGTTGGTTAGATTTAGGCACAAGGAGACATGGATTGGTCTGGGATCAGAGTTACTCAAACTACGCCAAGCCATGAGGACCAAATGTCAGTATCATGAAAAAAATAAATATTGTATGAGTATTGAATGTGGAAAAATAAGCATGAGAAATGTCAAGTGTGGCGTGTGGTGTAAGAATGGGTCAAATTGCGTGACTGTCACACTCAAAGGGTGACGCTTGGCAGTTCTGCATTAATATTTTCATGTTTCAGAACCTGAAATGATGAGCCGAGCAAACGGTCAATACGCGCTCGGCTCCTCCCCCCTCCCTCTTGCTGTTCTCACACACACACACACACACACACACACACACACACACACACACACACACACACACACACACACACACACACACACACACACACACACACACACACACACACACACAGCTCTGCTCGTCACAACCTACCTGCCGTGCAGCGACACATCATGAACCGCTACTGGATTAAAGACCAGACACCTGACAAAGTGAACCAGTCAAAGATCAGTGTTGGGAACGTTACTTTTAAAAAGTAATTTTTAGTTATAGTTACTCACTACTTGTTCCAAAAAGTAACTGAGTTAGTAACTGAATTACTCTATAATAAAAGTAACTCAGTACCAAGGAAAGTAATTATTTGCGTTGCTGTTAAAAGTTGCTATATGTCAAATAATTCAGTTTTTTTAGATGCGTGTGTCGTTGTGAGGCGCTTCATTAAATTTGAGTTGCTTACAACGGATGCGGACAAAGTTTTCTCTCCTGGATATAATGAACACTTCACATACACGTTCTTGCCTTTGACCACAATTAATTTAAAGTAGTGTTTGTATCGTCACCTTAGAAAATGACAACTTTTCATCAGACTGCTCCACGCTCACCATCTCTGCTCCTTCATCAAATCTGCTGTATGTGTGTGTGTGTCGCGTGTGCTGGCACGTCGCCTTAGCCAATCATTATCGCTCACCTTGTTTTTAACCCGCCTCCTCTTGCTGGCACATGTGTAAAAACACTGGCTCTGATTGGCTACCATGAAACATGATGCCGCCTTAGCCAATCTTAATCGCTCACCTTGTTTTTAACCCACCTCCTCACAACAGCTGAGTAAGAAGCCAGGGTTGCTTTCGGATAACAGTTTATTCAATCAATATATGTAACGCACAGCATTTAACGTTCAGTAATGATAATGGCGTTGTAACGGCGTAAAAATTAATTCGTTAGATTACCCCGTTACTGAAAAACAAACGCCGTTATTTTAAACGCCGTTATTCCAAACACTGTCCAAGATCCACCTAAACACGTTGACAGAGATGCACACTGTGAGTAACTATTAATAACTGGAAACTTGACTGAAGCTAACTAGGCTAAGCTAACCCACCGACACATGAGACTGGGCTAAGCGCTAACGCTAACCATCATATAAGAGACTTAGATAAGCAAACTGCTTCTCTCGTCTCCTTTTTCGGCATGTACAAAAAAAAAAAAAAAAAAAAGTGAATGTAACCATGTCGGAAATAAACTGAATAAATAAATAAATCAGGAATAGACCAAGTAAAAAGTACATGGATTACTGTAATCAAACCACAAAGAGCCACCGATTTAATTATGGTCAGATTTAACACTTGTATGGAAGGATAAAAACATGTCACATATCGTGTGAAATAAATATTAAACTAACATTAAGTATGTGTGTTTACGCCCACTCATGCATTGGCAAGAAAGTCCAAAAAACCTGTTTTTAAGAAGCGTCATGAAAGTGACTTTTCAGAGGGCGATAACGCGGGAAAATAAAGCTTAAATATTATGTTGTTGGGGTTCTTAGAACAAAGCATAATATTGACCTTTAAAGGCCCATTGATGATTACATCCACAAAATGTTTTACATTTCTGCCGGATCATGCAGGAGAACGTGCCTCCAACAGACAGGACACGAGGGGAGAACTATCCAGGGGACATGAGGAGGACTCAGAGACAAAGAGAAAAGAAGGAGATGACGGGAAAAGTTTGGACAGAGGCTCATTTCAAAGCTACTCTTGGCTTATGAAAGACAAGGCAGGCCTCGGCTGGGAAATATGTAAAAAAGTTGCGAGGATACAGAGTTCTCCCCAGTTTTTTTTTTAATAATGTAATAAAGCATGCATTTTATTTTCATTTTCTGCTGTGCTGCTGATTCATTAGTGGAGTTATGGCCTCATGGGTGTAAAAGTTTCTAAATATTTTGTATTTTTGGGTTTTTGTGTTCTGAAAATTTAGTGACCTTTGAGGCAAAATTAGCACTGATTTTGTGCTGTCCTTGGTGCTGAAACATGGCAAATTTTGACAGCTGTCACTCAAAGTGAAAGACGATGCTCCGTAACGGTCAATAGTCTGTGCTTCTTTAAAACTGATTCATCATTCTTTTATTAAACATTTGGGTTAATTTTTTTTTGTGTTCACGTGATATTATTTGCTCATTTAGGGGTCTATTCTTCCATGCGCGTAGGTCAAAAAAGTTGTTTTTGGCTGCATGTTATTCTTCCCCTGTGCTTAAGTCAGTCACTGCGCGCCTCCATCCCAGTTACGCACTCTGAGTGGAGCAGCCCTAATATGTGGGCGTTCATTCAAATCTGGCCGTGAGCTTATTCTCCCGTCTGCTTTTCTTTTTCTCTTACGTGCTTCTGAACCTGGAATAAGTGCAGCGGCTTGATATGGTGAAACATTATATTGAACAAGAAATATGAACTTAGTTACATATAAAGCCGCACAGACTCATAATATTGCAGAAGAGACTCCCAGAAAGAATCTATCCAAGTCACACAAAGAATTGACCCTTCAGCATTTCTAATATTTTCACATTTACCAGTTCTAAACAGGACAAAATGTGTTACATTTAATCATATTTTACCCGTGTCATCCACTCCTTTTTCAGGGAGGGGGTGAGAGCAGCTTCGCAGAGCTGATCAGCTGTGCCGAATGTGAGCGTCAGCTGCTGCTGCTTGTCACAATGAAACTCTGACATATGTCAGACTGATGGTCAACTATTTTAATACTACAATAGTAAATAACAAGTGAAACATTGATGACAGAAGATGATGATGATTTATCAACAAAGGCGTTTCAAATTAAAAGTGTGCTTTATCATTATCATGGAAATTTACGTTAGGCGTTAGGAAAACTCCGTGTACCGTGATTTCTATACAGCCCAAAAATAATGGCATCATGGCCCAGTCCCCCTCTTTTGCTTTCGCCTTTGGTCTATGTATGCACGGTCGGTGTGTCAGGAATCTGGACCAGAGAATACGGCAAGAGAGAATCGTGTAACTCCAGGCATGTAAAAAAAACGCTTTGGTCCAGATGGGAAAATAGGCCCCTTAGTAAGCAAAAGGCGCTTTAAAAAAACAAGTATTCCGTGACATTTTTGTCTCTCTTTTACTGCTGGAACAACAACCCGTTTCCATTTATAGCAAACTGTATTTGTACCTCATATGCAGTATGGGAGTTGTGTATTAGCTACTTTACTTTTCCTGCTCTCAAAGCACAGTCAGACTTATTCCAGCCTGTGTCTTTCACCACTTAGTGGAAAGTGATGTCTTCTTTTTAGAGGCAGCTAGGACTAAAGGAGGATTTGTCGTGCTAAAGGTTATCAACAACCTGATCAACTCTATGCAAAGGAGATGTGTTGCACTGCGTGAGGCAAATGGTGGTCAAACCAGATACTGAAAAATGGGAGCAAAAACAAAAGTGTTGTGTTTAGAATTTTGTTCAGTGTAGTATTTCAGGTATTTTTTCCTAAACTTGGCTGTTTTCTGGAGTTTTGTCCCCATGAAAAGTCACTTTCAGAGCTATCCTAAAAACAGGCTGTTTTGGGGCCTTCGTGCATATACATGAGTGGATGTAAACATGCAGGCTGCATCACAGCAGCAGCAGCAGTAAATCAATAATAGTCTTCCTTCTCCTCCTCACCTCACAGGAATAGTCCATTTAAGATGATAGTACACTGTTTTGTCCAACCACTGCGTTGCATTGGGTCACAAACACATGAGATCATCTCATAAAGGCGATACAAGGCGGTATAATGGCTACTAAAAATGAAACTGATTGTGAGCGCTCTTTGGTTCATCTATATACTAGATTATCTACTGAACGTAAAGATTTTTCCTGTGATTTTAACTGTAACATCAACCTGCCTTCCCTATGTTTGTTTTACCTGTGAGGTAGTTTGAGAGGGAGGAGCTCAGGATTGTCAGGAGGAGGAGATTCCACCTTATGATGTAATATTGGGGCAAAAATCCAACTCGCCCATTTTAAGCTGACTTTTCACAAAAATGTGGAATAACAAGGGAGGGAGGAGAGAACTTTTTCAACTTTGGCCCTCTGAATGAGGCTAAAGGAATGTATATCACTGTAACAAAACCTCTACCACTTCAGTTTTCTCATAAAGCAGCATTGGCTAAATTTTCTCTCTTAAAATGAGTCAGTCAATGAGTTTAATTATTAAAGATCAATTCCCTCTATCTGCTTCAAGCATGACAAGAACACAAATAAGGCCCTTTTGTTTGTTTCTCTTTTCTAAGTCGAGAGTCCAGTGAGAACACATCCTGAAATATATACGTAGGATATCCATGGCCTCGTGGAAAAAATCTAAATGGTGTTTGTAATGAAAATGTAGCCACAGGTTTTATAAAGAGCTTGTTTACAAATGTTTTCCTTTAAGGGAAAAAAAATAGTTATATCACCTTCTCAAACTTCCAGTGAGGGGAAAATAAGAACAAAATAAATGTACATACTTTTCATATTTGTTCAACAGGGAATGGATATTTTTGCTCAGTTTGAAAAACTGAATGACTTCAAAAATAATAGTACAGCAAGTTGGTCAGCTTGGTCAGTCACTTGCAACAGCTTTGACTCAGCAGGACATCAAAAACACCACAGCTTCCTAAGGCTCCAGCAGGGCTTTTCCACCAAGAGTTTTCGTTTGGAGCTATTGTTGGAGCTGGAGCTAAGTGAGAGCTTCTCTTCTTTAGCTAAAGAACCGGTTTGGTTTTCCATCACAAAAGCAGCAAGTTAAGCCTGGTATATGATTCTGTGTGAGGACCTACGCCATCAACGTGCTGCTAGGGGATTGTGACTGTGTTGTTACAAATTAGCATTAAAAAGCCCTTGTTTATCTTCTGGTCACAGAAAACAATGTTCTATGTTTTTTTAAGCATCTTAAAATGTAATTTCTTACCTACTGTACCTAACCATGTGTGTTTTGTTGGATACAAACATTAAAACAATGGTTTCAAAACGTCCACCTTATTTTTCAATAAACAAGTAAACAAAGTATAATAGTGTATCGAGTGCTCCGGTCAACAATCACGCTGGGGGTGAGGGGGCCCCCGACCCCGCCGTACCGCGGAGAGGGAGCAGTGAAGTAACCTGGTTTATGGCTCTGGGAAGCCGGGAGTAGGGACAGCGGTGTAAAATTCACTTTAAACATAACCTTATGTCTGCTCCTTTGGCAGCCTTTACAGCATGTTAGTCATTGTTTATTGTTAATGAAGCATACACACAAACACACTGAAGGTACAGAGACAAGGCAGAGTAGCGATAATAAAAATAAACACACACCTTTTGTCTGTGATTGATTCCGTTTGGTAGTGCTTCATGAGCTACAGCCATGAAAGGAAATAATAAAACTCTGGAACTTTCTGTCCGTCTTGGTTCTCTCTTTGACTCAATCCACTGTAGAACCAATTCTCGTATTGCTCCACAAAAAGTTGAAACATGGCGGTGTGACTGGAAAAGCCAGTGACCAGGGCTGAGGTTTGGAGCTGACCAATCACAGCCCTTATGTTCCACGTCGCCTAGACGTGGAATCAGGATTTTTGGTAGGAGCACGTCAGATTATGGGGAGGGGGTCTTACGTCTACGTAGAGCGCTACGTGCGTTTACGTAGAACCATACAGTACATCAGGCTTTAGAGCCACGTCATTGCATCTCCGTAAAATGTCAGTACTTCCCAAATTACATAGCAGTTTACCCATGTGCACATGCGCCATAAAAAAGCCCATGCTTTGACGTCTTTGTTGACGTCGTATGAATACTATTGTTTGTGTCAAATATTTATTTTGGGTGAGATTTTGTTATTTCCATGTCTGTGTCACCTGCTTCATGGCTGCAACACATAAAGCATTAAAACGTTGAATATCCACCTTGTTTATTATTAATAAACGTTACCATAAAACTGTTATATTTTATGACAAATATTAGCTGATTATTTCGATCATCTCTACAGAAGATTGTACAACTTTCAGCACATGTTGCCGTGTAAATGTTGCAGTTTGGACTTGTGCACCACATTGCACTGGCAGAATAACACAAAGTAACCAAGCTTTGAATCTGAACAAATGTTGTAATATCATATTAATGCCAGGGTTCAATTGGCAGGAGCTTTAATTGAACAGAGGCACTAGATTCAGTGCTACCCTGTAGAGGAACGGCTGCAGCTGCACTCGATTACACTCTGCAGCTGTTCATTCTTTCATTTCTACCTACTCAGAAAACAAACATGCTGATTTCACAATGTGTCATCACGAGATTTTATCTGACGCTGTAACGCTTGGTTTTGAAAATGTGACACATAAACCAGTTTAACCACTTGGACTTTTAAAGAGGAAGGCGTCTGTTAACCATCAAACAGGGAAACAAACAATCACTCCAAAAAGAAGACAACAGGTGAACAGTTCAGTTGAGCGATGACATGTGTGAAGAATGGGATGCTATTGATGGGATCTGTGCAAGCGTCCAGCGAAGGTCCAACAATGGGATGAAAGCTTTCCCCTGTAAGACGTGCACATGATGCCATGTAAGGAACCATCTGCTTCTCCTGTCTGTCATCTCTTAGTCTAATCCAGCAGAACAAAACGCAACTGGATCCAGTTTTGGGACAGTCCAAGCCATTATTTAGGAGAATTTGTAGAAAAAAAACTGGAATAAGGACATTTGCAGACACTGAATAGTGATAATGACTATCTAATCTCAACAACACCTTTCTTCTTCTGTGCAAAATGAAAAAAAGAGACATAATGCGTGAAATACTGCAACTGAAGACTAAAAAATAACATAAAGAACTGCTCAAAAAAGAAATAGCCTAAAATCATTAAAAATTAGATACCTTTTGTGTGTCTTGTAAATCAGTGATTCTCAACTGGTGGGTCGGGACCCAAAAGTGGGTCGCAGATCTGGTCGTGGACAGCTGGTCAAAAATAAAACAATACGTGTCTTTAATTTTGAGAGAAACTATTCTTTCGACAGGCATGCTGTGAAATGCATGTTGCACAGGAAAATATATATATATATATATTTTCATGTTTTTAAAAAAAGATTATATTCGTTATTTTTTAAAAACTAAATTTGATTGGTTGAATTCTAAAAAAAAAAAAGTGTGTGCGATTTATTGACTTTGGCAAAATGTGGGTCCCAGGGTGAGACCAGTTGAGAACCCCTGTTGTAAATAATATTGTTCATTGTGAAACTAAAATTTCAAAGAATTCCACACTTCAAAACCTAGAAACACAGGAATTCCTTTTAACATAGTTTTTTTTAGTCTTTCTGTCTAGTTAGACCTTCATAGATCACATTGTGTTTAGGTTTAAATTACTGCAATATCTGTGATTTGGTTTTCATCAAACAGTAGCTGCATGTTCAAAACATAGTTATTACTTTTTGTTCATCTCATCTTTTGACATTGGTAATAGTGGTGAGTGTTTTTATTACCTCATTGGATGTAAAAACACGGAGAAAAGGTAGACGTCACAAAATGACATTATATTACAGCATCTTGACGTTGTCCATCATAAACATTTTTAAAAATGCAGAGTCTATCTGGACTTTTCTAAGATGTGCAACTGAATTACAAATATAATTTAAAGCAGCAGCTTTTGTCCGTGAAACTGGTCCAATATAACAATTAACATTAGTGGTACATTATAAATGCCACAGGAAACTGCTGATATGTTTCCATATTTCCTAAGTTGTCTGTGGAAAACGTTAAAAAACAGTTTGTATTTATAACAATTTAGGTTATACAATAACCTAAACACAACATGGATACAACCTAAACATCAGTCTGGGGTTATTTTGGTATTTTTTGTTTGTGGTTTCTTATCAAACATCAGCCCAATTGTTCTTTCTCTAAATGGCTGCTGACATGTTTTGTACTAATTTCATTAATGATCAAATAATACATCAGAATCAGAATCAGAATCAGAAATGTTTTATTGGCCATGTACAGTTTTAAGGACAGTACAAGGAATTTGACTTGGTGGTTGGTGCACAAAACAAACAACAAAAAGAAATAAAAACAAAACAACAAAGAACAACCCAGCAACAATAATAATAATAATAATGATAAATATAAAGGATGAGGGATAAATAAAGGATAGATAGAGAATAAAGGATAAATAGGATAAATATAAATATATATATACAGTGCAGCAGATATCAAGCTGGTGGGGGGGGGGGGGGGGGGGGTTCAGTGGGTGACTTGGGGTGTGTTCATGTGGATGGTGGCAGAGGGAAAGAAGCTGTTTTTGTGTCTGGAGGTTCTGGTCCTGATGGACCGAAACCTCCTACCAGAAGGGAGAGATTGAAACAGTTTATGACCGGGGTGGGAGGGGTCGGCCACAATCTTTCCTGCACGCCTCAAAATCCTGGAGGCGTACAGGTCCTGGAGGGAGGGCAGATTGCAGCCGATGACCTTCTCTGCAGAGTGGATGATACGCTGCAGTCTGGCCTTGTCCTTGGCAGTAGCTGCAGCGTACCAGATGGTGATGGAGGAGCAGAGGATGGACTGGATGATGGAGCTGTAGAAGTTCACCATCATCTTTGTTGGCAGACTGAACTTCTTCAGCTGCCGCAGGAAGTACATCCTCTGCTGAGCTTTTTTGATAAGGGAGCTGATGTTCAGCTCCCACTTGAGGTCCTGAGTGATGATGGTCCCCAGGAAGCAGAAGTACTCCACAGAGCTCACTGTAGAGTCTCCCAGGGTGAGGGGGGTGAGGGGGGCTGGGTTCTTCCTGAAGTCTGCTATCATCTCCACTGTCTTTAAAGCATTGAGCTCCAGGTTGTTCTGGCTGCACCAGGACACCAGACGGTCTGTCTCCCACCTGTAGTCAGACTCGTCTCCATCAGAGATGAGACCGATGATGGTCGTGTCATCTGCAAACTTCAGGAGTTTGACCGACTGGTGAGAGGAGGTGCAGCTGTTGGTGTACAGGGAGAAGAGCAGAGGAGAAAGAACACAGCCCTGAGGAGATCCAGTGCTGATGGTCCGGGGAGCAGAGATGGTTTTTCCCAGCTTCACGTGCTGCTTCCTGTCAGACAGGAAGTCTGTGATCCACCTGCAGGTGGAGTCTGGCACGTTCAGCTGGGAAAGCTTGTCCTGAAGGAGAGCTGGGATTATTGTATTAAAAGCAGAGCTGAAGTCCACAAACAGGATCCTGGTGTAGGAGCCTGGGGAGTCCAGGTGCTGGAGGATGAAGTGGAGAGCCAGGTTTACAGCATCGTCTACGGACCTGTTGGATCTATAGGCAAACTGCAGGGGGTCCAGGTGGGGGTCGGTGATGTCCTTGATGTGGGAGAGCATGAGGCGTTCAAAGGACTTCATGACCACAGATGTCAGAGCGATGGGTCTGTAGTCATTAAGTCCTGTGATCCTCAGCTTTTTAGGGACAGGAACGATGGTGGAGGCCTTAAAACAGGCTGGTACGGTGCATGTCTCCAGTGAGGTGTTAAAAATGTCTGTGAACACTGGAGACAGCTGATCAGCACAGTGCTTTAAGGTAGAAGGAGAGACATACATGTGGATTATATAACAGCAGTGGAATTTCAGAAAGAGTTAGACAATATCTGCCAGAAAAATTATGTGAAAAAATGCCATTACAACTTTATATCATGTTTTTAGTAATGTGTATGTGTGACATGCACAGCAACATGAAGTCATACATTTTGAGGCTTTTCCTTTAGGACTGCAAGATATTTAGATTTTAGTATCAGTCAACAAGTGCAACCTTAGCACTAGGAATTAATCATTTTAATGTGTAATGACTATTGGAGAGTACAGTTGTTTCCAGGGTTGGGGTCAGTTATCATTGTAATCGGTTAATTGATAATTTATTACATCATTGTAATTGTATTGTAATTGGAAGCCGTTGACAAAGTTTCAGGTCGATCAGACACTAAGTCGGGGAGATGTTCACTCCACAGACACACAGACCTTTCTTGCATTATGCAAAAAATGTCATGGCTTACATGTATGTAGTTAACAATTAATAATATATGTTTCATATTAGGTTAGATTTTTTTTTTTTTAATAGGGACAAAACAATTTTACAGAATAACAATACTGTGAACGTAACTGATATTTATTACAAAGAGTTTATAGTTATTGCTAAATTCCAACTTGTATCCCGAGTTGGACTTTTACACAAGATACCATAATAAGTGCAATCAAATTGAAATGTAAAGATGCTAAAATGACATCGTACACACGTCATAAAATGCATACAGTCATCACAACACTATATGAATAAAAATTAGTACAATTGTAATTGAGAACGTAATTATAATTGAATTTGAGGGGAACTAATAATCTCAGGTATGTTATGTAAAACAAATTATTAGAGGCTCAAACGTAAAGGTGATGCCTTGACATAAACCTTGCAAAGCATCAACAGATTTCCACACTGATAAATTCATTAATCTCTAATTCATGCAAAGTAAGATCAATACATTGTTTGGTGTCATTTTCTATAGACATCAATTCTTCACTGAGACAAAGACAATGTTAGCTACTTTTAGAGAGTTTTTTTGAGGTTCCAGGGCATTTTACTCCATGCCTGCAACAATGACAGATGCAATGAATGGTACATGGACTAAAAGATAAGGATTCAGAAATGAATCGACTTTTATCTGCCTCAATCTGTTTGCTTTGCTGTCCTGGTGGCTGATGGTATGAAACCAAACAAGATGGGGTTGCTTACATGACTGAGCTTGAGGCCCAGAAGACAAAGAGGCATTAAATTACTGTAAAAACAATTACAGTATATAACAGTATGACGTTTACATGTTTTTGTTGTATATGAATTACAACAATTTAGTGTATTTTTTTACAGAAAAGTGGTATTTTGTTGTATTCTTGTTTTTGTCTTGTAATTCAAATTACAGTATTTACCTGGCAACTAAAATTGCCAGTAAATAGCTGTAACTTCACATTTTCTATCAGCAGCTTTTAAAAAATATGCATATTGTGATGCATTCTGAATGCAATAGATGAAATAAAACCAGAGTCAGAGCTGTGAAAAACATAATATTTATTAAAAACATACAGTTTTACTATATAAACCTTTAGAACCTGAGGAGTCTTGCCTGAGGTTTTTTCTGAACAACTGCTAAAATCAGAGCCCGAACACACACAGCACAGCATGTTAGGCTGTGAGGCTGTGAGCATCATGGAGACCGAGAGGTCAGACTGGAGACGCTGTGGTCGGCAGGCTCGGTCTTCAGGGGACACCGCAGACAGCCGTGGGAGCAGGTGTGCCGCGACGAGTGGCTCCACCGGGGAGAGGGGCTGGTGTGCTTCCCCCATCCTCCTCATGAGAGGCCACGGAGTCGGCAGGCAGTGCAGCCCAGTTCGGAGTAATGGAGGCGTCATTCTCCTCTTCCTCTCCACATACGTGTAGGTCAGAGGAGGCTTCGTCATCGTCCCCGCAGTCCAACACGTGGACGTCCTCCTTGTGTAGGGGATAACGGCCGGTCGAGCTGGGAGCCCCAGCTGGAGCCATGTGCCTCATCATTAGGGGGGAAATAGGGGTCCTGCTCACACAGGCTAGTTTTCTGTGAAGGCTTTTGACTGTGAACACTGCACAGTTCTGAATGAGTGGATGGAATCTGTTCCCTCTTCAAATCGCCATGTGTGCATGAGGAAGGTCCCACATAAACAATAATAAACTGTAATACAGACACTCTACAGGGAGAACACATATTTCCTGTAGTTTTACAATATATGCTAATTATTATAATTATTTTTTTACCCATGATGCACTGCAGTACACAGTTAAACTTTGTAAAACCCAAAAACAAGAAGTTACTGTATATTCTTACTGTAGAAACTACAGCAGTCGGTTACAGTGTACATGTGGCTACGGCGTCGATTTGACGTAGAACCATATATTAGGCTTTAAAACGGTTTATATGGTTAAAAACTGAAGATTCTAAGCTTTTAAACAGTGTATGATACTTGTGATATGCTGCTGTATTTGAGAAGCATTTAAAGTCATTGTAAAGCATAGATAAATATGTGTTATGAGTTTGTCACAGCACAGAAACATGTCATTGACCACTGAGCCAAATTTGAAAGATGAAAAAAATCAGTATATAAAATTAGGTCTCAAAATCATGGAAAAACAAGCACTTCTCTCTGCTCTTAAACGCTGGGGGCGTGTCAGTTGGAGGTGCTAGAACAACGCCCACACACGGATAGGGCGCTGCCTCCATGTATTAACCCTACTAGTACAGTGCCCGTTGGAAGTATGCATTCATGTGGGAGCATAAGTAGGGTTCTCAATTATGGCCAAATGAGTATGTGTTTGAAGGTTGGATGTACATACGATGGAAGAGGTGTACATACTTTGTACTCTGTTGTGTTATAAGGGGGTATATATGCCGGTGAAAAATGTGGGTGCAATTTTCCTGGTTTAATTCTATGGGACGTGCATGATAAATGTGTTGCTTATTTTCTCACTTTAAAAAAAAAAAAAAATCTTTGGTGTATTTTTCTGTAATGTTAGTTTTTTAGAGTCATTATGTGTAATTGTGTATCTTTCTGTTGTGTTTTTGTGCATTTTTTTGAATAAATGTTTCGGTTTTTTTTTTGTTTTTTTTTTTCATTTTTTGTTTTTTGTAGTTGTGTATTTTTGTATCTTTCTGTTGTGTTTTAGTGCATTTTTTTGAATAATTATTGTTTTTTGTTGCCATTGTAATGTGATTCTGGAGGATTTTTGTGTACTTTTTTATAAATATTGTTTAGTTTTTTTTTTTTTGTTTTATTTTACTCATTTAGTATATTTTTATTTTAAATACATACCTTGTGTGTGTGTTCCCATGAAATGTTTGAGACGCTGATAACAAAACTCCATAGGCATTGTAGCTCCAATCAGATAAACAACAAAACTGCACAAAACAAAATGTAAAGCTCCAAACTACATGAGTGAGTAAGTAAATTAAAGTATTATCTACATTTCGGCTGTCTTTTTTTAAAAAACAAAAATCATTTTTTAACTTTGAAGTGAGTGGTCAGAGCTTAGCTTCCATGCACGGCACCACAGAGAATCTGCAGTTTTCCAGATGGAGTATTGAACAGGTTGGGAAACGTGTCGAACTCGCACCGCGTTGGGGAGATATCCCTTGCTTTTCTAGGTAGATGGGAGTGTACTGTGTCTATGGGAAAGAGCAGTGTGAAAGCGGCTCCAGCGTCGATAGTGCTTCTAAAAATTCTTGGATTGGTCGAGTCAAAACTGCGCCCGCTAGAGGCGAAAAACTAAATGGCGGTGTATAAAAGTGCTCATTTCATGGAAAATGTGGCACCAGCGGAAACGTTTTATTCCCCTGAATCTCAATATGTGGATTGTTTTTGGCTAGGGGCCGAATTGCGCCCACTGTAGGCTGCTGAAGTTTGGTTTGCTTCAGCAGCGAGGTCGGGTTTATGCTAATGATGGCTCCGTTACGTAACGCCGCCATGATTTCTGACCCGCCCATTAAATCCTGAACACAGAAATTTGAATCACAGTTTGTGAAGCCTAGGTCCACAGTGACATTGTAATTGGTTGAATGGCTTTTTACATGTTTTAAGGAATACATTTATGACCTATTTAATGTCGTTAGAAGAAAATGTCAGAATTTGCTTTACACAGACTTTAAGATCGTGAATGAGTGAGAACATGCATTTTGACCCGTATTCGGGACAGTGAACGTTACGACGCGTTGACAAATTTTTGTAGTCAACGTTATCAAGTATGTTACTAATCAATTTTGCATTATTGAATATGTTACACACATTGTGGTTGGCGTGAATCTTGAAACGGTCTATATATTTAATTCTATTAATTTGGCAACATTTTCAAACTCCTCCTATGACTGTTGCAATGAATGCAATAATTTAGGAAATAGATTATTGGTGCACTCATCTGACTTGTCTAACAAAAGTTTATGCCAGTGCATGAAAAATACGATGCTGTGTTTCTTTAAAATCTACATTAAATATCGTCTGTGGATGGAGATGATACATTATACATTTGATTTAAAAATTCATCCACTTCATGTGAGCTTCACAAAATGCAGCAAATACTGAACTAACAGCATGAACAGTTTTTAATGATTTGTTTAATTTAAACCAAGTTTTATGTGTTGTAAGGGCTATAGTCTATATTTACAATGTAGCAATAGCGTTTCCTTCTTTACAAAATAACCTTTTTAGTGACTTATAAGCAGTTTTTTCGCCCCAAGCATCAGGTATTGCATTTTTTTGAAGGTGAGGCATGAAAGCGATGGCTTCAAGCCACAGCGAGGCAATCTGATGTCAGCACTTGTGTCATTAAATAGTATTTTTCAACAAAATGTGCTATAAAGTAGAGCTTTGTCTGATGTCTGGTCTGATAGCTGGCTTTGAAAACAGATAGGAATGTTGAGCGATAACGAAACAATAGACAAAGATAAGCCAGAAACAAAAGAAAATAGTAAACTTTAATGTAACCTTTGGAACCTCATGGGATTGCATGGTTTACTGTCATTTGTCACATAAGTACATTTTTTAAAAGCTTTTCTCTTCAACAGAAATAACCAACAAAGTTGTTTAAATAATTCACTAACTGAGCTTGATGTCATCATTGATGAAATTTTGTGATTTACAAACTGTGGGCTACAGTCCCCTGGTGGGCCATGAAGATGCTGTTGGTGGGCCATGAGATACATAACAAATACCACATTTTACACTTGGTGGGTTGTGTTTATTTTAAAAATGTGGTTACCTAGTTGTGCAAGTGTTGCAATAAGTTTGATTTCTCAAACATCACATCAAAATGTGACCTTTTTTTATCTTAATTTTGTTCTGCAGCTTCTCCAAAACTTGCATGGATTTGTAAGTGATGATTCTTTTTTAAATTGGTGTGTACTTGTTATCCACAGTCTCAAGAAAGTGTTTAAAATGTTTTTTGTTTTTTTTTTTGTTTGTTTTTCCAGGGGAAAGTGGCAGACAACACCCAATTATCAAATCTATAAAGATGCATAACTGGTTGTTGCCTTGGGGAATGTAAAAGATGGAATAGTTGGCTTTGTAGCATCTGCCTGTTGTCCTACTTTGTAGTCCATAAATCGGGAATTCAGCAGGAAATGAAATGATTAAGTAAAAGACTGAAAGAGGATTCGAAAAAAAGAAAAAAAAAAAGTGTATAAAACCTATAAAGCTGTGTAACTGATGTGCTATTGTCCCATTTTTTTAAAATGATAATTTCCTTTAAAAATTGTTAGTTAATTAATTATATTATAAGTTAACCTTTAGCTAATTTATTGGATTTTTTTTGCATTTCATAGTATTTTCATAGACATTGAAATACTGTACACCTACTGTATCCATCTTTCATCATTGACAGACAGATGAATAGATTTTTTCTTAATGCCTGCATGCCATGCATCACTGCTATATTCAATAAATTCACTTAAAAATTATAAATGACATTTACAATTTTAATAAGATATTACAATTAAAAATCATGACAAAAAATATTTTAAACTTATTTTAAAAATATTTTAAACTGATTATCTTGAATTAATCTTTTAAACATTTGTTTTCTTAACAAACTACTATTAAATTACTAAGCTTATGAGGGAATCAATTTGGAGCTGTTTTCGATACATATATTCATTCAATAAACTTGTGTGAATAATGAAAACAGATCAAATGTGCAGTTTGTTTGTTACGCTGCATCTACATGCTATTAGAATTATTCCTTGGTGACAATATGCTTTAAAACATACATTTTCCTTATTATATTTGTATTGCTGTATTCAGGATAGTCTTGTAATTTGTTACTAGCAGTAAAACACTGATGAAAAGTATCAGCAGTGCTCTTCATTGGTCTGGTTTTAAAAAAAAAAGTTTTGGTGGAACTCCCATGAAGCGAAGCAGACGGGCCCAAAGAGCATGAGTCCGTCGGCCTCCCATTAGGTGTCGTAGGCGAGGCCGAAGAGCAGGACGTTGGCGGCCTGGTGCAGGGGGCCGGAATAGGCGACGACCTTGGCGGCCTGGTGTGTGGGGCCGGAACAGGCGGCGACATTGGCCTCCTGGTGTGTTATTCTTAATATTCTAGAATATATACAGTATGTTTGTCTGATAATTCAGCCCCCATATTTAGTCCTACTTTACTGACCAGGGTACCCCAGCATACAGAATACTGTACGGACACTCCTGGTTATTCATTAATTAGAACAATTACATTGAAATGTTCGCATTCCTAAATTTGTTGATAGTTATCAATTTGTTAATCATTCATATTATAGTTCACTTCATGTAGTTTACTGTATTATTAATGCTGACTCTGAGGGATTTAAAGAGTAACTACACCCCTGCTTTCTCCTGACCTGCCATAGGAGGAAAATTCAAAAAATGCCTTGATTATGGGCGGGGCTCCTGGAGCAGTTAAAACATGCCAAAATCTCCAATGAACAATTTGTGCTATGTTAACTAGCTACTCATTAGTCAGTATACCTCTATTCACCCTTCTTTCAATCCAACCTACACACCACAGATTGTAGAGCACACAGGCGCTAGTTTTTATATAAGGGGCGGGGCTAACGGTGCTTGTTTGTGACGCAAGATGGTCCTAAAACATCACAAGATCTTATTCTCAGCCAATAGCAATAATCAATTTCAATAATCGGGTTTCAACCCATAGAGGGCAGTGACTCTGACATTTTACAACTAAATGTGACAAATTGAAATACTTTGATTAAAATGTTGGGCGTTGGACCAGGATCAATCAACAGCATTTAGTTACTATTTAAATAAGGTTTATAATGACTCTGAGGTGTTCAGTTTATGCATCCTCAATCACATTTTTTGGGGAAATGCATTGGTTGGTTTTCGTGCTTTGATTTTTGTTTTGTTGTTTAATAGACACCAGTCCATCAGCCTCACCACATCAGTTCATGACACCAAACTAATGTACTAATCTACAAATGATAGCTTCCCAATTTACTCTTGTTTGCTAACAAACAAAGATTTATTAAAACACTTAAAACTAACGATCCCACTGTGTTAGGCAGAACCACAATAGTCATTATTGCCTGTTCCTACTTGCTTCCCTGTGGCTCACATCGAAGACTCGTGTTACGTCTGCTTTTGATCATTAGCATCAGTGTGGTTGATGTTTTTTTTACATGGTTCAGTGTTACCATTTTCTGGATTTCTGTTACCTTATTTTGTTGCCATTAATGGTCTTTTGGTCTTCATCTCATGACTTATCTATTACCTTGATAGTCACACCAAGCTGAAATCCACAACCTACACATTAGTGTTGTGTTCAAGACCACACTATCCGAGACCAAGACTTGCCCGAGACCAAAATGCACCGAGACCAAGACAAGACCAAGACTTTCGGGAGCCGAGACCGAGACCAAGATAATAAACATTTTTTTTTTCAATTAAAAAAAGAAAAAAAAAAAAAAAAAGCCTTCAAAGACATGGATATAATGAAAAGAGTGGATGGACAGAGGCATAAACACGCAGACTTTCACATAAAACACACACGGACCTCGGTAAATGAAACAGGATCATCGTGCGGCAGGCACTAGGACCCAGAGGCAGAGTAAATGTTTCCCTGTACTGCTGCACAGGCTGTAATATCACCACTTTATCATTTTACCAGTTGTTAGAGCTACTGTCTTTACCAGGGAGATAATATTTATTCCTGGTGATTGTTTTCTGGAGTGATTAGTTCATATCTCCCTCCGCGGTCCAAACTGGCACCGTAGCCAGACACACACACACACACACACACACATATGAGTGTGTGACACACGTCACTCAGTCACATTAAGGATGGTTGTGGTCATTATACTGGGTGGATTAAAGAATGAATAAAGGATTGTTTTATCCTGTTCTTCTCCTTCTTATTATCACATTATAAAAAAGGTTAAAAATAGCAGGAATTAGTGCTGGTCTCGAACGGTCTTGACGGAAAATCCCGAGTCCGGGCAGCCCGAGTCAAAATGCTTCAGAGTCCGAGACGAGACCGAGACCTTTAAAATTTGGTTTCGAGACCAAGACCGGTTTCGACTACCACAACACTACTACACATAGATCTTAGTTAATTCTAATGAATATTAATATGTATATTCATATTTTATGATATTATTTATTAATCTGACCTTAATTCTGCCAATTTCTAATTGTAAAATGTAATTTCAGATTTTTTGTTGGGTAGATACAAGTCTTTGCCTTTTCTCAGAGGCAGAAACTACAATAAACACATTATTTTTCCATTCATTTTCCACCTATACATGTTTATCTGGTAGCACATTTAAATGTGAAACTCAATTGCTTTCATGTGTATGCTATTGTAGAAATGTATTATTTGAAAGTGGAAGATAACACACTAAAAAGGTATATTTTTTTCCCACAATGATCACACTGTGTTCATGGTCACGGTGGAAATGTGTCCCTCCAAGCAGTTTGCCATTCATCACTAATGCATTCAATCATTGAATGCAGCTGAAAACAATCCTCTCTCTGAAGAGTCTGGGACAAGTGGCTGCACTGGTGATTACCTGTAACTGCACATAATACAAAGGCACAGCTGTTTACTCTCGGTTCTGCCCATTGAGACTTTAGTTTGTCTCTGGATAAAGACGTTGGTGAATAGTAAATGTGCAGCTATTCAGTATTTCTGCATCAATAGAGTGTTTTAAACATCCAGAGTCATAAAAAGGACTCGTTCCATTAAAATTTTAATTATTTCTGTTGTGTTATCGGTGAAATGTTCCTGGCATGCATTGAGAATTGAAATACGTAAATTATAATAATACTTCTGTTATGCAAGTATCTGTAGAAGAGCCAAACAGTTTCTACTCAGCCTGAGGCAGGAGGCTAAAAATTACCTTGGTTCATGGTTCGTTTGTGCGTGGACTGAATCTTTTCCACTGTTTCATTTTTATACACGAGAACCTTTTCTCTCTCCTTGGAGCACGTGTTAATCCTTGAATCTGAAATTTCAACCTTCCCATACGGAGCATGAATGACCTGTAAGTGTACAGTAGCCGTCTTTATTCTACAGATCCAATCACTTGGAAGTGGACTGAAGAGGTGGGAAGGAGGGGTTTTAAAGAGAAGTGATTGAGATGTTAGCATTCTTCACTGTATCTAATTCTATTTCATTGAGTTCTTTTTTTTTTTTTTTAACCATTTGTCCATAAATAAGCATATGGTAATGAAATGGAGACGGGCTGGGTAGAATGCATAATTTATTCTTTTTGTATAGAATTTGTTTACGTGAATGGTTTTATTTCGAGTGAAAATGTGTCACAGATTGTTTTTAATAAAATACTTTGGGATGGTCCAAGCAGCAGCTTAATTCATCTGACACATAACACTAACAGTGAATGGGAGGAGTTAACCTATTCATTGGTGTTTGTCACTGTACAACTCAATGAGTCGGGATGAATACAAAGATCTCCCTCAGGAGGTGGAACAAAGGAGCAGGTGCAACTTTTATTCTCCCCTCCACATCATTGTCAGCACAAATAAATGAACACTAATAAACCCGATATGATGCAGCTTGTGTTTCATCAGGCTGTGAACAAAATGAGATTTAACAACAAAAGCAGACTGAACACATTTCTCTAATGGTGAATCATGAACTTATAACATTTGCATATTTATACAGAAATAGATGGAATGGGCTTTAAAAGACAAAATGAGTGAAATCATTTCCAAGGACTCCTGTTCAATCTGCCATGTTCTGAATTGGTAACTGAACAATACAATGTTTTATAATGTACATGACATAGTAACAAAAAGAAAAAAGAAAACACCTTTGGAATGTTTGAGTTTAGCTTATGATTGGTATCAAGATTATGATTATTTTCCTGTCAGAAAATGATATTAAAATCAGAGTTGGTCTCACTGGGAGAATTTAGGGCCTTTTTACAGCAGCTGGAAACAAAAACTTCACCTTGTTCTTGTTTTAACTATTTGGTGGCTTTTATAGTGTTATCGATCATAAGCTCTTACTCTGTGACTGTAATATTTATAGTTTTTTATGTACGTGTTTTCTGTGCTGTTTATTTGTTTTTGTATTATTAGTATTATTTTGGAACTGTAAACCTGTTTTATGTCGTGCTGCCAGGACACATTTGTAAATCAGAGTAGTGATCTCAATGTGGTTTTTCCTGACTAAATAAAGGCTAATGAAATTATTGTCAACCCACACAAATGCTTCATAGACTACTTTTTTTATGTAAAGTCATAGAGCAGTAAATACATAGATAAAAAAAAATAAACATTTCACTACAATGTGGAGAGATGTATCGTACAGAGGGGTCATGCCTTTACAAAGATCAAAAGAAGGTGTTTTTCTCGTGTTTTTATTATAAGAATTCTAAAGCCAATGAGTAGTTAATAAATCAAATTCACAATTAATCCACAAGGCTCCAAAGTATAAGATGACGTTTTAACCAATGTTTGAAAAGGTGTTTTTTTTTTTTTCATTGATTCCAATTGCTAGCTTGAAAGTGAAATTCAGAATGGTGTTAATTAAAAAAAAAAAAAAAAAACAGTTTTTAATGAACAATGAAAATGTACATACATGGCAAAAATCTGCATGTATATTTTTAAATTACTGTTTATATCCAAACATTTTGATGCACTGTAGGCTGTGCATTGTGTTTGTAGGACAGTCTAAAGCTGTGCTGTAGCTGTAGTTTTGTGTCAATTAAGCAACAATTGTGGGACGTTCACACTCCAGTGGACGCCAAAGCGGAAGTAAAATCTCCAGCAAGGTCACACACCAGGTCTGCTTGAGTTGTCTGGGGTTGGAACATGCTCGGCTGGCTGTCAACGTCTCCGGCTCAAGTCATCAATGTGCGTCATTTAACACCAAGAGCCTCTGCAGAAGGCTAGCGCGTCAGGCGAGCATGTCCGAGCAGTACTCTTTCCTTCTTCCTCATGGCGTCTCCACTGCAGCGAGGGAAGTGGCGGGCATCTTCATGGACACCACGGTGGCACACGGTTCCAGCCGGGGCTCCCAGCTCGACCTGGATGCTATCTGCCCACACAAAGAGGATGTCCGTGTGTGTGAGTGTAACTGAATGAGTCAGTGTAAATGTTTGTGAGTGTTACTGTATGTGTGAGTGAGTGTGAGTGTGTGTGAATGTGAGTGAGTTTATGAGTGTGTTTGTGGCAGATCAACTGTTTAGCAGTCAGATGGTATGATGGTAAAAGCTGTTCTTGAACCTGCTGGTTCAAGTCCGGATGACTGCCAGACAGCAGGGGCATGGATAGTCTGCTGCTGGGGTCAGAGAGGATTCTCTTTGCCTTCCTGCTGTAACGCTGGCTGAAAATGGCAGCTCTGCTCTGGTCTTAGTACCCTTTGCAGGGCAGTGCAGATGCCATACCAGGCCGTGATGTTGCCAGCCATGATACTCTTGATGGTGCATTTGTAAGTTTGACAGAATCCTGGTGTTCATTCCAAACCTCCTCAGAAGGAGGAAGAAGAGGCGCTGTCTCGCTGATCTTAAAACAAGGTCAGTGTGACGTGTCCAGCTGAGGTCCTCACTGATGCTGATCCCCAGGAACCTGAAGCTGCTGACTCTCCACTGCTGCTCCCTCGATGTTGATGGGGCCGTGTCCTTCTCCCTGAAGCCTCCTGTAGTCCACAATCATCTCCTTGTTTTTGCTGACATTGAGCAGGAGCCTGTTGTCACTGAACCATGACGTCAGTGCGCTAACCTCCTATCTGTAGGCCGTTTCATTACTGCCTGTGATGCAGCCAATGATGATGGCATCGTCAGCAAATTTTATGATTGAGAGAGGGTGGTGTGAAGTGCAAATACTATTGCATCATCTGTGGACCTGTTAGGCCTGCAGGCAAACTGCCATGGGTCATGTGTGGAGGTCATGGATGCTGAGATGTGAGCCTTAACTGACCTTTCAAAGCCCTTATGATGGTAGAGGAGAGTGCTATAGGCCGATAGTCATTTAAGTAACTCACTATAGACTGGGGCAGGGAAAGGTTAAAATGTCTGTAAAGACATCTGCCAGTTCATGAGCACATGCCTTGAGGACGCGGCCTGGGATATTGTCTGGACCAGTAGCTTTGTGTGCATTCACCTTTTTAAGATTTTAACTCACATCAGTTCAGGATAGCTGGAAGGAGCAGTTGACCTGTTCCAGCAGCACCGCCTGCTTGCCCTTGTCCTCAAAGCGGGCATAGAAGGAGTTTTACACTTCTGGGAGAGAAGCAGACACCTCCCCCAGGCTGAAGCTCTTTCCCTTGAAGTCTGTGATGGTCCTAAGCCCTCTCCACTTATTCCTGCTGTTAGAGTCACTGAAGCATGACTATCTTTCCCCTGTATTGTCTCTTAACTGTTTTGATGAAGCTTCTGAGTTTGTACTGGGCTTTCTTGTACTCACTCGGGTTGCCGTTGTGGAAGGCTGCTGTCCAAGCTCTAAACGCTGGGTGGAACGCACCGTTAACCTACAGCGTCTGGTTGGGGTACGTCCGTGTAGTCACTCGCAGTACGACATCATCAATACATTTGCTGATGTATCCTGTCACGTTCTCAGTGTACTCACTGATGTTGATGCCAGCAGCAGCTCAAAATACTTTCCAGTCCGTGGAGGAGAAACAGTCCCGCATGGCGGCATCTGATTGGTCCATCCAGCACTGTGCTGTCCGCATCACGGGTTACTCGCGCTTCAGTCTCTGCCAATAGGACAGGAGCAGCAGCACCAAGGAGTGACCTGATTTGCAAAAGGCCGGGCGGGGGCAGGCTTTGTAAGCCTGCCTGAATAGGGTGTAAACGTGATCAAGTGTGTTATTTCCGCGAGTAGGAAACTCCACGTTGTTGATATTTCGGCAGAAATTTCTTCATGTTGGCTTTGTTGAAGTCACCAGCCACTATGAAAGCTGCCTCTGGGTGTGAAGTTTCAAGCTGGGTGATAACTATGTACAACTCCACCAGTGCCTGTGTGGTGTCTGCTTGTTGGGGAATATAAGCAGTGGTGAGAACCACAGCTGTAAACTCCCTAGGCAAATAAAACGGTTTGCATAAGATTGTTAGGTGCTCAAGATCAGGGGAGCATCCCGATGATACAGTTTTAGCATCCACACATCATCGATTGTTCACCATAATGCAGACACCACCTCCCTTGTTTTTACCTGACTCCTTCGTTTGGTCCTGGCGATGAATCGAGAGGCCGACTCCCGGTGGGTGGCGGGGTCCGGAACCGAGGGGTTTCTGTGAAAATGAAGGCATTACAGTTCCTAATGTCCCGCTGGAAAGACAGTCTAGCCCTTAGTTTATCATTTGTTATGAAGGGATTGAACATTTCCTATACGGGAGCTACCACATCCCATAGTGACACATCTCACAAAATATTATGAAATAGAAATTTAGGGTATTTACATAACCCTGGTTCTATGAGTAATATGAGTGAGATGTCCACCAGACAACCCTTCTTGCTTGGGCAAAAAAGAAGAGGTGCTTATTTTGAATAATGTGTGCCCGTCCCCTTCCCCCACTTATAGAAGGTGGGAGTGTCCCTGGTGGACGAACACGTTTCACCAGCCAATCAGCTTTTGAGGGCTGCAGATAGGAGTGCATCTCATAGTGAGACATCGCACTCATATTACTCACAGAACCGGGGTTATGTAAATAACATAAAGTGTTTAAGCCAGCAGAAATCTACACATAAATATTTTAAAGTATGAATAATTATATCTGAATTCTATGTACTATGTACTTCTATGCCAAATATTTAAATACACAGAATATTTCAAAGCCTTAGATACACTAAAAGAAAAAAAAATAATAAATCCAAAAATGTATATCTATTTATATGTTAGATTGTGTTGTTAACGTTGTTAACGAAAATAAAATAAAAAGTTTATAAGATTATGCACTTTCTGCATAAAAGAGACACTGTGAGGTGCAGGGAAACGCCAAAGCCAGCACTCAGTAGCAGCTGTGGGTGTTGGCGAGCAAGAGGAGCAGCTTTTTTTTTTAGGACTCCCGTTCTGGGAGACGGTTCTTGGTAGACTCCGGTTTTCAGAGGAGCCTTCTTCCCCCGGCAAAGTCGGACCTGTCATCACGGAGCAGCGGGCCGTTGCTGAGTGCAGCGGACGGATCTTCTATTGAGACTTATGGCATCAGGTCTGTGACTGTTTGTTTTCATGGGCGGAGTTTTAAATGGGATTTTGTTATTGCTTCCATTGCAGTTCCCATCATAGGTGCAGATTTTCTGTGTGCAAATGGTTTATTAGTGGATGTTGCTAATTGCCATTTGATTGATGCTGTGTCTTTTGCCACTTTTCAGTGTCAGACTGGGGGATTTGGGCCGTTAACACATGCTAATTTCTCTGCATCCGGTGGTGTTTATCAGCAGTTATTGGCGGGTTTTCCATCATTGACCACTCCCGCTTTTTCTACTGCGTATACGAAGCATGGTGTCGAACATTTTATACCCACCACAGGCCCGCCGGTTTTTGCACACGCACGGTGCCTCGATGCCACGAAATTGCCGACTGCAAAAGAGGAGTTTTCCACTATGGAGTGTTTGGGGATCGTCCGGCGCTCCAACAGCCCGTGGGCTTCCCCGCTTCACATGGTGCCCAAGGCTGATGGGTCATGGCGTCCGTGCGGTTATTTTCGTCACTTAAATAACATCACCACACATGACCGCTATCCCATCCCGCACATTCAGGATTTTTTCAGCGCCTCAATGAACATGGCCTGATTGTTAACTTGGCTAAGTGCCAGTTTGGCCTACCGGTTATCAATTTTTTGGGCCATCGTATTTCATCTCAGGGCGTCCAAAGTGCAGGCCGTGGCAGATTTTCCACGTGCGGTTTCGGTTATGTCGCTGCAGGAGTTTCTGGGAATGGTGAATTTTTACAATCGTTTCCTGCCCCATGCGGCCCACCTCCTGCAACCACTCTATGGGGCCCTGAAAATGGGGAAAGCCAGGGACCTGGTTGATTGGACTCCTGAACAGGTCCTAGATGTTGACCGGGCTAAAGCTGCTCTGGTGGATGCAGCACTTCTGGCGCACCCCTCGCCCACCGGACCTGTTGCCCTGACAACAGATGCTTCGGACGTTGCTGTGGGGGTGGTGGTCGAGCAGCGCGTGGCTGACGTGTGGCAGCCTCTTGCATTTTTCAGCCGTAAGCTTAGGGACAACAAGCGTAAGTACAGTGTTTTTGACAAAGAGCTGCTGGCATTATATTTAGCAACTCGTCATTTCCGTTTCATGCTAGAGGGCCGTTTTGTCACAGCCTATGTCGACCATAAGCCTTTGACGTTTGCAATGGCTGAGGTGTCTGAGCTGTGGTCAGCTCGTCAACAGCGCCACCTAGCGTTCATCTTTGAGTTTACGACAGACATTCAGCATGTTGCTGGGAAGGCCAACCCTGTTGCTGATTGTTTGTCACGTGTGCTAGCGTGTCCTGTGCTCCTTGGCGTGGATTTTTCTGCCATGGCGGCCGACCAGGCTAGTGATCCAGACGTTCTCGCCTTTAAGTCAGCCAGTACAGGCCTTAAGCTCAACGAGGTTCTGGTGCAATAATGGTTGTGGTGCTCTCCTCTGTGACATCTCCATGGGACATCCCCGGCCCGTCGTGCCGGTTTCCTGGCACCGTAAAGTATTTGAGTTCATTCACTCCCTCTCGCACCCGGGGGTCCGGGCGTCGGTCAAGATGGTCGGGGCAAAGTTTGTCTGGCCTGGGCTTTGCAAAAGGGTCAAGGAGTGGGTGGCTTTGTGCGTGGCGTGTCAGCGCGCTAAAGTTCACAGGCACACCAGGGCACCCCTCGAATCATTTCCGATTCCAGCTAGGCGGTTTGATCACGTGCATGTGGACCTGGTGGATCCTTTCCCTTCCTCACAAGGCATTACACACCTGCTGACGATGGTAGATAGGAGCACCAGATGGCCAGAGGCACTTTTCTATCTTCCACGACATCTGCAGATGTTGCTCGTGCATTCCTTTTAGCTTGGGTCGCGCGTTTTGGTACCCCCTCAGACATCACCTCCGACAGAGCTCCTCAGTTTGTCTCGGAGCTCTGGTCTGCGCTGGCTAGGTCCCTGAGCGTGCAGGTTTACCGTACTACCTCGTACCATCCACAGGCTAACGGTTTGTGCGAGCGTTTTCACCGATCGCTCAAGGTGGCGTTGCGTGCTGCGCTTTCGGATGGTAACTGGGTGGATCGTTTGCCATGGGTGATGCTTGGTCTGTGTTCAGGTCCTAAGGAGGACTTAGATGCCTCCCCTCCTGAGTTGGTCAGCCACTCCGTGTACTGGGGGAATTTTTGCCTGAGAGTTCTGCCCCATTTTCGCACCCCGCGGTGCATCCTTTTTTGCCTGAGAACGCTCTCACGCTGGCGCACCATTTTTTCCCACGTTTTTCTTTTGTGCCCGTTGAGCTCGCTATGGCCAGTTTCGTTTTTCTGCGGCATGATGCCCACCGGTCGCCGCTTCGGCCCCCATACGATGGCCCATTTAGGGTGCTTGAGGCGGGTTCTAAGACTTTTGTGCTGGATGTGGGTGGGCGCCGGAAGCGGGTTACGTTGGACAGGCTTAAACCTGCACACATATTGTCTGATGAGGTTGTGTGTCCGGCCCAGGTCCCCCGTCGTGGTCAGCCTACTACCAGGGTCCTGGAGGGGCCCTTGCATGTTCAGTGCCCTGATTCGGGACCTGTGTTGGATAAGGTTTCTTCTGCCCCTCGCCCGTGTGGACGTCCACGTTGACTGGTTCCGCCAGCTGAGTCGGAAGTGGGGCGGCGCAGACGTTTTGGCAGGCTGATCAGGCCTCCGGTGAGGGACTGAACTTTGCCCCAGGGAGCCCCTCTGTGTGTTCGGGGGGGGGCTGTGTGGTGAGCACTTAGGGACTGTTCTCTCACACAAGGGGTTGATGGGTAGGAGGTGTGGTTTTACGCCCTATATAATGTTTGGTGCGCTTTGTATCTTTATTCGTGTGATGCTGCTGAAAGGTTTACAAGCTGTACTAACCTCCACCTGAGTCGTTCCTTCATCCTGCCACAACACTTTCTTAAGATGTGTGGTTCACACCAAGGGGCGGATGCACTAAAGGTTTAGGGGTATTAAAATGTGTGCAAACGTCACTCCACACGCTAATAATCTGCACTAGGGAATCAGGACTGCGTGTCTTTAGCTCGTCAGAATGTGCCCTCAATCTATTTAGCGTGTTTCCCTTTGATTAATATGTACAGTAGGCGAAGCTCACAAGGCGAGCAAAAAAATGGGAGGAGAACATGCAAATAAATTAATGCAGTGGGCTCAATGGAATTCATCAAATCTGGAATTGTTTGTGATGATTGTTTTAGCACTGGAAAATAGTACGACTGACAAGCAGGTGCAAACACACGCAGAATTGAGTTAGTAGTAAATGTTGATACCAAACACAGTGTAGAAAAAGGCTACAGTTAACCTTTCTAGTATAAGAAAATAATTTAAATAGAACAATAGTCAATATTAACAGCCACTAAATGAGAAAATACAGTGTGGGTAAAGTGTGTGAGGGAGAGAAAAAGCTGGATGCCTGAAGCCTGTGTGGATTCTGATATGTGTGTGTCCACAGAGCCAGAGGATGCTGTGCGCGGACCTATATAGATGTTGCTTCGAACGCACAGCTCCAGTGAGCTTCTGCGTCTTTCTTTCCATGTTTTGACCATCAATAAACTCTCGTGTCGCTTTAATGGAAAGCCAGAATCAGCTGATCAGATGCGTAATTTACGCATGACGCAATGGTCACATATGAGAGTGTGCGTCACACAGCGGTGTTCAAACCTGCTGGATGATTTTTAAATGATGCTGATAGACTGATTGACAGATTCTGTTGCTGCATTAACTCAGATCAATGGCATCAACAGATCAATAAGACGGTTTTTGTCCAAATCTGCCTGTTTTTCATTGTTTGATCAGAGCAAAGTTACAGGACCTGATGGAACACCCACATTG
This sequence comes from Gouania willdenowi, assembly GCF_900634775.1. NCBI lineage: Eukaryota > Metazoa > Chordata > Actinopteri > Blenniiformes > Gobiesocidae > Gouania > Gouania willdenowi. The sequence goes on along the minus strand of NC_041046.1, from coordinate 14,651,143 downwards.
ATTTAGGGGGAAAAAATATCATTAGGTTTTAAAGTTGTTGTTTTAAAAAAAAAAAAAAAAAATTGTATTTGTTTATTTATAAACAAATACAATCATCTGGACACATTATTAAATGCTTGTGCAGTAGACAGAGAAGTCCATCTGTCTCCAATTGAACTTCCTCAAATGTCATTTTGTTTTTCAGTGTGCCTCACCTCACCACATTGAACGAGCAAATTTAAATAGGGGTGGTCTGCACCAGTTCTGCTCATGCACTAATCATTGCTGCAATCTTTGCGATTTCCGCGCAGCATGTGAGGAAACTGCGACACTAAAGTATTTAGGGAAGCAACTGAAATACCACCCTTTATTTCAGATCTTAGTGAACCCCAAGTGTTTAGTCAACATGCTTATTGCTTTCTTTCCTGGAATAATGCAAGGTTTCTGACTTTTTTGAGCTCATTTTGCAGTTGTACTCTGAGGATTTAATTGATTTATGAGTTTGACCTGGTCTGTTTTTAACAAGTGTCTACTTTTATGACAAAAAAAAAAAGTTTTTAGTGTTTAAATCCCAACATTTGTGTTCACACATAGGCTAGACATTTTGCTGTGATACAACATTTTTAAGTAATCCAAACCTGTTCAGTTTAGCATATTAAGGATTCAAAGAAGCCTCACTTTGACTTTCTCCTACAACACAGCTGGTTACCCCTGACAAGACAAATGATTCTGACTAATAGTTGTTTAATGAATAGCGTGTGTCGATGACTCATCATAAATAATTGATGACATTGTGCGGTCCGTCTTTGTGTCAATGCTAACGTAAGGTTGGCTGCCTAACAGCACTCCTGAGGATTGGCTGTGTGTAACCTGTTGAGACTGGCTGTTGTGTTTTGTCTAAGAGGCAGCAGGTGGCTTGCACAGTGCACTTGGGTTTTTGTTGCTTGTGAACTTGAGTCGTTTTTGGCGCATCAGTTAGATTCCCTGGACACTTGAGTGATCAGGTTCATCTTACTGAGTGTAGATCTGGTTGCATTGTGAAACTAAGGTGTGCATATCCGCAGAGAGACAATAACACCTTTAGGACAGGAGACCTGCCAAGTGCACAACATGATCAGGTCTAGTACAGTATCATTGTGTTTCCAAGTAAACATGTGTTTCAATGGGTCAACTCCTGACCTTTTGTAGTGGACCATGGGTGTTTGCTTGGAAAAACAAAGGTTTTCAAGGAAGTTTTTATTCTAAATGCAGCCAACAATGGGTGGCTGTAAGGCAGTACATAATTTGTCTAAAGGTGCTTTTTTTCCTTCTGTAATTACAGATATGATAAAAATAAGAAAATCTATTTGAAGTACTTTGTCTTTCAGTTTCATTTCATGTCTGTCAAAACCAGTGTTTCCCAACTTGGGGTAGATGTAGAACTAGGGGTACAAAAGCATATTGCAGGGGGACTATGTGTGTATTTATTTATTTTACACAATCCAACAATACATTTTACTAATATACCCTTGGTTGCTCACCATCTGCTGCTTAGGGTCATGGAGTTTTTTTAGGCAGATTAAAAAAACCTGACCTTGATGTAACTTCATTTAGAAGTACTAGTACAGTGCCCGTCGGAAGTATGCAATCATATGGGAGCATAAGGGCTATATTTGCGGGTGCAATTTTCCTGGTTTAATTATATGGGATATGTGCATGACTTCATCATCACTTTTATATTTTTTTGTTTGGTGTATTTTCCTGTAACATATGTTTTTTGGAGTCATGTATATTTGTGTATCTTTCTGTTGTCTTTTTGTGCATAAATGTTTGCTGTTTTTTTATTTGAATTTTTTTGTAATGTATGTTTTTTGGAGTCATGTGTATTTTTGCATCTTTCTGTTGTGTTTTTGTGCATTTTTTGTATAATTATTGTTTTGTTGCCATTGTAGTGTGATTCTGGAGTTGTTTTGTGTGTAAATATTTAGTTTTATGTATTTTAGTATGAATATTTAGTTTTGTGTATTTTGAGCCATTTTCATATTTTTGTTGTATTTTTCTGTAATGTATGTTTTTTGGAGTCGTGTATTTTTTATTATTTCAGTTGTCTTTTTGTGAATTTGTGTTTTATTTTACTCATTTAGTATTATTAAATAAATAAATACTGTCTGTGTGTGTTCTGTGAAATGTTTGAGACGCTGATAACCAAACTCCTTAGACATTGTAGCGCCAATCAGAAAAACAACCAAACTGCGCAAAACAAAACATAAAGCTCCAAACTACATGAGTGTGTAAATTAAAGTATTACCTACAATTCAGCTGCCTTTTTTAAAAAAACAAAAATCATTTTTTACCTTTGTACCGAGTGGTCAGAGCTTAGCTTCCATACACGGCACCACAGAGAATCTGCAGTTTTCGAGATGGAGTATTGAACGGGTTGAGGTCAATACCGACTCTAGTGAAACAGCGCATTATTGAACAACAGTTATATGGTTTAAACAATGGGAAACGTGTCTGCAAAAGACTCACCAGTGGCTGACGGTTTCAAATGATCTATTCAGAGAGCTCCCGTGTTTGAGAAGCTAACGATAGCATGGCACAGGAGGAAGTGGAGGAGGAGTGGCCGCACACGCGACTCTTGCTCGGGTGAGGAGCTGTGTAGTGAAATAGATATAGATGGTGCATTAGCGCCCCCTCACACCCTGAGGTCAAAAGTTGAATAGGTTTCATTTTGGGGCTGTCCAGAAGTGAAATAAAATTAAAATAAACATTTTGAAATGACCAAATTACTCCAAAATAACAGATACACACACTCGAGGTATTTGGAACCCGTTGACCGAGTTTCAGGTCGAACTCGCACCGCATCGGGGAGATATCAGAATCAGAATCAGAATCAGAATCATCTTTATTCGCCAAGTGTATGTTGTACACACGAGGAATTTGACTCGGTCAACTGTGCTCTCTCCAATAGTGAAAACATTCAATAATAAACAATCAACTAGAAAAGATGATGATAAGTATAAACATAAGTATAAATATAAACAGTAGTTAGACTAGAATGTGCAAACTCGATAAAATAACAAGATAATAATAATAATAATAATAATAATAATAATAATAATATTTGCTCCACACACACATGCACACAGACCTCCCTTGCTTTTATAGGTAGATAGAGAAGCGTCGCTAAGCTCGCCAAGTTTCCAAAATGAATCTGATTAACGGTCACTTATTCAGCGTCCATCCATTCATTTAATTGGGGACTTTTGTGCCAGTTCACATTAGGAGCTTGACACAAGTACCGCTGGGCTGCTGATCACCCGGAACTTTGAACAACTATGACCCCGTCTTGGAGGTGGAAAACAGTGGTGCAGCTGGAAGGTTTTCAAAATAAAAGCAGGTCAGGTAACAGGGGTTACACAATTTTTTAATGTTTTGAGTTTGTGGATTAAGAAAAACCTTTTATGAATCAAAGGTTTAGACAGTTAGTGAGCTCATTTGAAACAGCATCTGAAAATATGAAGGTAGTAGGCTATTATGATGTAATGAGGAGGTACATGGAACAAAAAAAGTTGGAAACCACTGGTCTAAACCATCGTGGGTTTGAATAAAAACTGATCTCTAGATTTTTTATTTTTTTTATTTGAAAGGTAAGTGATTAAACAAAAACCACGATCTCATTTTCATCCTCTACCATTGGGTCAAACAGACTGACTAGTAAAGAACCACTGGTGTAAAGGAGAAAGTAAAATATAATGTTTGTTACTTTAACAAAAAATACTTTAACTGATCTAATCATTATTAGATCACAAGAATTAAGGAAACAAACAAACACATTGAATCCTGAAATCATACTTGTTATTTTTTAACACTATTTAAAGTTTAAGTACATCTTTGACAGAAGGAGTCAGAAACAGTGTGATGACAGATAGGAAGCCTGCATGGTAGCGCAGTGTAGCCCAGGGCTCTGGGACAAAGTTTAAATTATCTTAAGGTTCTCAGGAAGTTTTTTAAATGGAATCCTGACAACTGCACCAGCAGTTTGTTAACATACGTATTTTTTCACTCTACAAGTAGAACTACCTATCAATTACAGTGAGCATGCAGGTTATGAGCTGTTTACCACCACTTATGACAGATGCTGTTAAAATGCAAACATCTGCTCAGTCAGCATTCATTTAAAACCGTTTAACCTCTGAAGCCCCAGCCTCTTTTCTTCAAAAATCATATACCCATAACAAATTATGTTTTTCTAAGCTTCTACATGACCTACAAGCTTGATTTTTGTTCAGATTGAAGTATGATCCTTAGTGGTTACAGATGATGAGAAATGTTGGTAATATATGATACTGAGTGACAATAAATCATGTTTTAAAAACAGAAATCTGTAGTCAGCCCCCCCAAAAAACTAGAGATTTACACCAAATATAGAGCCAATGTTCATTATCGAAAGCTATAAAAGATAATAATCAAAAGTGAAATAATTGAACTAATGTATGGACATCAACTGCATCAATTTTGGTCATAATAACATTATGCCAAAGATACACAGGTTTTTGTACAAAAATCCCACTTTGCCACAACTGTGCCAAAGTTTTGCACATTGGGAACAACTGTGCAACTGTAATGTGTCATTCAAATTGTTTCCAATCATTGTTAGTTTTATGTTTGAAATAAACACATCCATTTTTCTTCAGGTCTCTGTGGTGCCATGCGCTGTGGTTCCACTCTTTGATGCCGTTACGCATGTGTCTAATTCAGCAATGCTTTGACCAATCAAAATGCTTGACACAGCGTTGCAAAGCTGAGAGCCTGTAGAAATTGGTGATATCAAACACTATGGGGGTGGGCTTTAGCCCTGGCCAATCAGAGCTGGGTAAAGGAGGGACCAGCCATTTTATGCACAAGCACTAAGCGCTAATTGGACGGATTTCTTGACTGAGAAGCGCTCAGATGTGTTTAATGGCAGTATCTGTCTGACTACACGATTTGGATTTATCAAAATATGGATTTTTATGCACATTAGAGCAACTTTTGATAATTTGTCATCATTGCTGACTTTTTCCACAGTGTTTTTTCTGATTAATTACCGGTGTTTTGGTACGCATTGTACCGGACCTGTATATCAATTGATTCAGCTCAGCCTGTAGTTTCATTAGGCTGTTGGTATAGAGCTCTGTGTTTATTTTGTGACTCACAGCAGTGGAAAAAGGCTGAGTTTGCCGACTTGTCTACTTTTCCCTCTTGTGCTGTAGTATTTTGTTCTGAATGTGTCGGCTACAGTTTTAGCTGAGTTTCTTAGGATTACAGAGAGGTATAGAACGTGTGATTTATTTCATTCTTTACAACATTTAGATCCGTGAGAGTCACAGAGGCTGGAGATGCCCCCGCCGGCGGGTCTTTTGGGGTTGAAAAGGTTTAAACAAGGGCAGATGTAACCGGTCGAGTCTCTGCGTTGTGATTTAAGATGTTTTATTCTGACAGCAACAGGAACACACACAAAAATCCTCCAGTCAGTTTTTCCCATATACATGTCCCTCTCACACGGAGATTGTTAACAAAAGGGGGTATATACCACGTATACACCACTACAGCAGAACCTAGCAGACCTGACAGCAGCAGGAACATACACATAAAATCCTCCAGTCAGTTTTTCCCATAAACATGCCCCTACAGAAAACAAATGACACAAACGTGTTACAATATATTGGAAGCCCTTTAGAACAGGTTTAATTCAGCCAACTAACCTGGAAACATAACTAATAAAGACATTTTTATCCGTACAGCAAAGCCGCTTACCTCTCACACGGACATCGTTAACAAAAGGGAAGAGGTAAGGGCGCAGGAAAACAAGGTATAGGCAGAAGTGTCACGTTAAAAACTGAACATGGGGATACACACAAATTAAGGTTCCACGTACTGATTTGGAGGCCCAACTTGTCAGGTATGAACTCTTTTAATAAAATAAACTTAAGATGACAGATTTTGTGTAATTATAACAAAATATTTTACATGTACGCACAATTGACCCCGTTACACAGGTATAGCTAAAAGATGAGTTTGGAAATAAAATTGTGGCTAACACAAAAAAAACAACCATCCATTACACCTCCTACGCTGTATGTTTTAAAGTATAAGTAAAACCATGTGAATAAAATAAATTATGCAGCCTCTAAGCGAGTCAGTGTTTCCTCATTACAAATATTGGTTGTTTCATTCCATTTTTCACTGTTATATCTGTGAGGAGAATGTGGGCGAGGGTTTCTACAAAACAGATAAACTACACCATTGCACCACCTCCACTTCCAATTATTTTCAATGTGAAATGCTCATGTTTTTTTCTGATTACCGAACAAATAAAATGTTATTTCTAAGGAAAGCTTTCTGTACAAGAATACGCCAAATCTATATTTATCACTCAACTTATTGTTTCATGCATAGCTGCATAGAGCCATAATAACTGCACTGCCTGCGAACACGATTAAGGCACACTTAACTATATATGAATATGGGTATGAATATATTCACATCTTGTCTGAAGGCCATAATATATTTAGTGTTTTGTTGTACCAACACAAGTCGCTTCATCTTAGTCTGACTCTCCCACATCTCTGGGACTGACTGAACCCAAAAAGTACCATCACGCTAATATTTATCATCAGTTTGTGCTAATATCGGTTGACATCTGTATCCATATTGGTGAAAAAAAAAACACAATTATATATTTCATTTAGAGAAGTAAAAATAAAGTTCTAAAGTACAGATATTTTTTTTTTCTACTTTGGATGCTCAACGTCCACTAAGGCCGTTCTCGTGTGCTACTCTACAAGCCCAAGGCAGTTTCACCCTGACCTTTCAATACAAGTCATTTCCTGTCAAAACCAGATTCGCAGAAAGTATTTCCAAACACGATCAAACATGGTCAGGTCCTCTATAAATGGCTCTTCAACCTCCTTTCAGTGTGCTAAAGCAATGGCTCTCTGTGTTTTCAGTTGGTAGACAGTGTTTATGATGTGTTTCAGTCATTTTACATGTAGATTAATTGTGTCTGTGTTTTTAAAATACACTCCTGAGTCTGTGTTAAAGGTGGATGATGATGATGTAGACTTGTTTCATACATATTTAACAAGCTCAAGGGCTAAATGCTGGATCGGTAGCTATGTTAATCAACTTACACCTCTGTGTATACTATACAACAAATGTTATATATTATATGCTAGTTGCACAATATTGAAAGATTATTATCCACCGCCACAAAAGGGGGATATATGTTTGAGCGCCGTCCGTTCAACCCTCCGTCCGAGTTAAAAGGGACAGCTTTTGTCAGAAACTATTTAAGATCGGATAACCAAATTTGCTGTGTGTATCAATACCTTGATGGAGTTCGAAAATGAGACGCGCGCAATTATTTTTTCCGGAGTTATTGCCCTTGTTCCTTTTTTTTTTACTCTGTTCAAGGTATCTTCAAAGGGGAGAGATTTTCTCAGAAACTGTTTAAGATAGGATAACCAACTTTGGTGTGTGGCTTCACGGTATCAATACCTTGATGGAGTTTGAAAATGACAAGCTTGCAATATTTTTTTCCCGAGTTATTGCCCTTGTTCTGTTGATTTTACTCTGTTCGAGGTATCTTCAAATGGGACAGCTTTTCTCAGAGACCGTTCAAGATAAGATAACCAAATTTGGTGTGTAGCTTCAGGGTATCAATACCTTGATGGTGTTGGAAAATTAGTTCTTATATTTAGGACATTTAGGAAAAGGTTGTGAGTTATAATGACAACCAATCTGGCAGGGGATGTTGTTTGACTCTGTATTGTTGCAGTTTCACAGTAAACATCAATATCAAGTAAGAGGCTCACTTATTGCGCAGTTTGTACAACTGTTTATCTGCTTGGACAATTAGTCCAAACGACTGCAGCTGTTATTTGAGACAACAAATTAAAAACCAATATGGCACTTTTTTCCTTTACTGAAGGTGAATAGTATTCTCTTCTTTTGCACAGATGATGAGTATTTGTTTAATATATCCAGTAGCCATAACCTGTTATTCCCATTGAGATGTATATCACGTGACCTAAAATTAGGATGGAGGAGGAGGGTCTATGTATAGATCAGTTAAAATTGGAAATTTAGTGTTGGATGACCTTGGCATGATTATTTTTGTATGTGCATGATGCTTATAAAAAACTAGATTCTAATTATTTCATAGTTGGAAATGTTTCTTTAATATGCTTTAAGTATATAACTATTATACCCCCCTACTCCCATCTATAGCAGAGCCAGTTCTGATGCTGCTCCAAGAGCTTAAGAGGTTTTTCATCTTCAATTGGATATGTGCAGGGAAGAGGAGAAGTGGGTCACAACAAGTGCTGTCCTTGTTAACAGAACATGTAAATAAATAGACACAGAGCCACGCCGAACTAATCAAGAAAACAATTACAAACCCCATTTAAAGCGTTCCAGCACACTGCTGTGAGAATGACAAGTAATTTCCCACTCTTTTATTTTATGTCCCATGGCATCTAGATGAGAAGATTAATGATGCCTTTCAGGAGGATTTACAAGCGCTACCTATCAAACACATCGCAACAACCTGTCATCTTTGACAACAGCAGTCGCTTTATTAAGCTCGCCAGTAGTTCATTTAAATCCTGTTTCATATCATTGAAGTGGAGAATTTTATATATATATATATACAGTATATCTATTTTTTTTTTTTTGCTTCCCATGGTGACAATGAATAATACAGTCCTTAGATATTACTCACTGAGAACCTTTAGAGCTTTTAAAAGACATGGCAGCTATTTATTTATGTGACATTTTAAAGCATAGCTAGGGTGTTATCCTGAGCCAGTTGTGTATGTGTATTTAGAAGGCTATCACATTCAGTTTCACTGTCACATTGAACGACACCCATTGTCAGTATTGAAAAGAAGGAATAAGGACACCACCTTCTCCTCACCCTCCTCAAATACAGAACAGGCTTTAGAAGTAAAACCAAAAATCACAGCATGTTAAATCAATTTGTGCATTGTGATAAGGTCATGAATTTCATCATGTATGAAAAAGTCAGGCAGTGGTAATAAAGAGAGAAGGAATGATGATCATGCATTTCGACTGCAGGCTGCAGGGAGAGAGAGAGAGAGAGAGAGAGAGATACAATGGTAACAATTTGCCCTCATCCAACCAGGGCAATGAAAAATCCTTCTGCATTGCAGCACATCATTTGACTTGTTTGGAAGCTGTGAGGTTTCCATCAGAACAGTTGAATTAGAGAATTACCAGCAAAAACCAGCTCATGCTGCTCAGAGTTGGCTAATGTAAGGTGTTGAGTGGCCATGGTTACATTATGTTAATTTGGAATAAATTATTTCAAATTAAATTATTCGGAATTAAAGCTGACATCCGGAGTTTCTTAGAAATCTATGGTCTACTGCCGGTGGTCATTCATATACATGAATGCATATAAATCCCTCCTCATCCTATACAAATGGAAACCATAGGCCAATAGGCTTCGACTTCCTATTTTTGAGACTGTGAATCAAAGTGAATGCGGAACTGTGCACAGAAACAAGGCCGCGCGTCACAACAGCAAACAGCTAAATATGATTTTGGCTCTTACCTGACCCATAGACATATATCAATGTGACCCGATGCAACCTTTTTATGCTCCGCAATGGGCGTGTAGAAAGGTAGAGGCGTGGCTTCTGGTAGAGTGGGAGAGGCAGTGGGAGGAAGTGAGGCTGTTTAGGGCGGGACATCGAGACGTTTCTCAGAAACTCCGGATAGCAGCTTTAAAGTGTTCTGCTTTGTGTTTACATAGAAATAGTCATTCCGAATTGAGGTTTACATGGAAAACAGGTTTGTTAGGCTTTAGGTCTGGGGGTTGGGAAGGCGCTGACTGGACATTGGGCGAAGATGACATATTTATGTCTATCGGGAAAAAACACAACAAACCTTTTTTTTTTTTCAGCTACAACATAGAAGACCACAAAATAACATAATATAATATTTTCATGTTTATTTTGATTTTAATTTTGAAGCAACAGCTGGACAATAATACACGGTTTCACTTTGGTCAGCTGAGCAGGAGAATGAGATAAAAGACCATACTTTGGTCAATCAGAGGGGGTACATGAACAAAAAATTTAAAAAGTGTGACAACATCAGTAACTAGAATATAAATGGACCAGCAGTCAGGAGCCAAACGTGCTTTATGCCCAATGCCACCACTTACTCACATATTTGTGTGAAAGTGGATTTTCATACCTACAACCTCACCCTTCTCATTAAAGTTGTACTGAGTTGTATTTCACAATTTCAGGGTGATTAATATTTTATATTACTGCTATATACAACATATGTTGTTGAATCAAAAAAGGTTTGGTAGATTTATTTTTTCCCACAAAAATAAAGAGAATGTTTCTCACAATGCCCAGTAGGCTAATTATTTGAATAAATGTGATGTTTTGTTGTGTGCTTACAGATATGGAGTAATATATATAGAGTAATATATACGTATAATATATACTAATATGTAATATATATGTATAATATATACATACGGACATTCATTCTATATATATATATATATATATATATATATATATATATATATAGAATGAATGGCCGTATGTTTATGCTTCTGTCCATCCACTCTTTTCATTATATCCATGTCATTTAAGGCTCTTATTAAATGAAGAGTCTCGGGTCCAGTCCGAGCGACCATCCTGGACTATGTCGGCACTGTGCATCATTGCTACTAACTTAAAGCGGAATTAAGTGTTTACAAGATCCAACTAATTTTTAATTCACAATTAAAATCGGAATAAACCAGCCACCAAATTCAGGTTTAGGTTTAATTCGAAATTACATTTGCATTCGGAATTAAGTGTTTACAAGTTCAGTTTAAAGAGGATTTCACTTTTATTCTGATTTAAAGGGGAATTAAAGCTCCCATGTAAATGTGGGCATGTCTCTGATAGTTTCTGTAGATTAGGAATAATAACCTGTTTTCTTGACATTTTAAGGTCAATAAACATAATTCTTCAATAAGTAACATTACGTAAATTCCTACATTAGTGCAGTTGCAGATCTGTGGAGTTGTAGATATATATGCTTGTAAACTGGGACAAAATATGCTTTGGCACTAACTAGTCTCAGGCAGCAGAAGGTGTCCACACTGATAGATGTATTTTTCACTCCTTGGTGTGAGAAACGAGATGTAACAGATGCACTGATACAAAATGTATTCATAATGAGCCACAGTAATAATTTACCAATTATTACATATGCAGAGTAATTACACACCCCTCTGTGTCCCTATCGGGGAAATAGGCAGTGTAACAAGGCTACAAGGAGCATTTGGTAGACATTAGTGTAAGTAGCTGCGGTTCATCCTAGATTAAAAAACACTTGTTTCATGCTTATTATTATTAGGCACTAATAGTAAAGGATCAATGAAAAAGATGTTGGCATTGCGAGACTAAGAGACTTTTTAAAATTTTCAAAAAATAAATAAATAAAAAAATGAATAAATAATTAAAAAAGTGCTACAATCTTTATTGGTAAAATACAATGCTATCAAAAACAATATCAATGTATTAGAACAATATTGTAAGTATATGTCTTTGGCTTTTTATCAGTTTTCAGCATAATTGTGTTAAATATTACCTTTAGATATTCCATAGTCTAAATTTACTTTATGTCTATTGTGGAAAAAAAAGTTTCATTCAAAATTTTAGTAATCAGATTTAATTTGAGTCTAATTTTAACATATCTGTAAAATATTTTCATTATTATTATTACTGCTATAATTTATGTATTTATTTGCAGACATTTTAAAACTAGTAAAAATAATCCTCTTAATAAATGTTCTTTATTCTTATGTTAAACAAGTTAACTGCAGATAGCACAGAGAACTCAGCTCATTGTTTGGCTGTTTGGATGTTCAGCGTTAAAATGAAGCTAGGTTTTATGTTGTGTACTAAGCTTTGGACTTTATTGCTTTCAGTAGCATCTGGGACATAATGCAGATCTCTTTATGAGAGCAACTCTTGATTGCATGCCTTGTGTTTGTCAGTTTTAATTTGCCAACATGAATTCAGACCAGAGTTCACTGGCATCTGGCTGAACAGCTGCATGTATGTAATTGCTACTCCAGTTAATTAGCAGCAAAGACATGGCTGAAATGCACCTCCAGAGGTCTGCGATTACAGGGACCAGTTTTTTAGGCTCCACACATATGGCCTATTAATGCATTGTAGTGGATGATGTCTAATGGTCTTTGTTTTAGTTGCTGACCTTCAGATAAAATCATTAAATTGTTACACATTATTAAAACAGAACATGGAAAAAAAGTTAATTCCTAGATTTATTTATTTTTTAACAGTTTTAGGAATAGTGCTCTGCCACTGCACTCCAGATAAGGCTTTAAAATTATCTGTATTTTAATTTGAAATCCTCCCCTTGCACCCTTTGCTGCACTGTCTGGTCAATGTCCATGTCATTAGTGGCCATTTTTCAAACCGCAAATGACTTTCAAGGTCTCCAGTTTATATAAAATATAATTACTTCTGCCATGGAGGTTTTAATTTGTCTGTGAACAGTCTATTAAAAAAAACTGATTAACGGATTTTGATGACATTTTCAGGAAACATCCGAAATGGCATAAGGAACAATTTTTGAGGGGATCCTGATCAATATATTGATTTTGGATCAGTTTGAAAAAAAAAAAAAGCTCTTTGATGTGTTCTACAGCACTTTATCTTAATCTAGATTTTCCTTTTTGAGGTTGTTGCCAATGCAAATTCCAAAAAAATGTAAAACCAGGACTATGAGAAAGTAATTTATAAATAATTAACGGTGAGCTAATATGTTTACCAGTTTCACTGAGCTAACTTCAGATATAGTGTTTAAGTAAAAACAACTGATGATTAATTTAAGTTCTAGTTTCATATATATTAAATATATACAAAAAAAGGTAATACCAGGCTTGATATTTGAAAATAATGGTGATGAATTACATGGTAGATGAGTTTGTTAAAAGCTTTACTTTAATATATTTTCAGTAAAAAAAAAAAAAAAAAACCTAAAAACATGAATGGAATAAGGAGGACATTAACACAAGTCTGTCATTTATAAACAGAAGCCTGCTGCTCTTTACAATGCAAATACAATTCAGTTTCCTGTTTGTAAACACACTGCTGGATCTAGTTTTCTTTAACTTTTTTTTAAAGGGCCCATGTTACGCTAAATGGACTTTTCTGTGCTTTAAACATCATAAAAGTGCTATATGGGCTTCATACACATGCCCAAAGTGTTTTTTTTTTCATTGATTCCCTCAATCATTAGTTAGAGGGTGATTTGTTCCTTTCTTACTGCAGGGTGAGTCCAAACACCTCGCTCTAATTTGATGACGCGTTCCCACTTTGATGACAAATTTGACACAGTACTGAGCTGGAGAAGCCACGCCTCCAGGAAGCTAGTGCTATGTATGTATTTACTACAGTTTACGTATGTACCGTCAACGCCCCGCCCCCACGCTCTGTCTCGTGTTTATAAAGCAGCATGAGCTCGGCTACAGAGTGGATGGGAGGAGGGCGGGCCTTCCTCTGGTCCTACGTTACAGTGCGGGTAGGATGAAGTCAGTGTCCCATCTATAGACACGCCCGCTCATGAATATGCTTAAGTAGGCCATTAATCAGCCTGTTTGTGTAGAGTTGCTTAGAAGGTGACTTTTCAGGCTAAAACTCTGGAAACAGACGAGTTTGGGAAAATAAACCTCAAGTACTATGTTTTTGGGGTTCTTAGAACAAATGGAGATGGGTAAAAAATAGCATGACATGGGACCTTTAACAGCAGGTCTCTCAGATCTATGGACACAGGTCAGATAGTGGAGCCCAGAGTTCACAGTACATATGGTGACACTGGGCAAAGAAGTGGATTAAATTGGCAGCAGAGCTGAAGTCAGAATCACATGAGAACATTTTTAAATCACAGATAAAGGCACTCTTTTTTTCTACTGCGTATGATTGAGAGAGAGGTTTTTGGTCATGTTGTTGTTTATTTAATGTGTTTGTTGCTGATTTTAAATGTTTTTGCTGCTGATTTGAATCTTCATCGCTGAGTTGCTTTGTGTATGAAATGCGCTATACAAATATATTTGCCTTGCCTTGCCTTGCCTTTAACACTAAATGAGTTAATCTGTTTCTAAATGATATGATGTTCTTTTTACAAATTGACTACCTTGAATCAGCTTTTATGGATTTGCCATTAGTAACTACTAGCAACTACCGGTACTTGTTTATCTACCTTCTTCTAATAGCTTTTGTCCAGCCTACAGTCTACATTGAATGTGGATGATGTTTAAAATACTAGAGATCCCTCCAATTTCTGCAGCAGACTGTGCTGTCACCTTGAAATATGTAAAGGTTATTACGGAACAACAGTGATTTCTGCTAGCTGAAATTGCCTGCTGATGCTGCAACAAATGTAGAGGTTATAGGCAGAAATCCATTTTCTATTCTGGTGATTACAAAACATATAATCATACACAACACGCTCCCCCTAGAAAATAGCATTACCTGACTGCCCATTAGTCTTGTCTTGCTTTCACACAAATGAATATCTTGAGCTCAAGCAGCCACATGAAACTGGTGGTTTTGTGGTGCACATCTCTCTGCGGCACTGAGCTCAATAATAGCCTTGCAGCATGAGTTTCATTCACTTTTATGTTCTCTAAAACACAACTGGGTTTGATGCAACGTTTTGTTGAACAAAGGTGTCTTTTGTATGCAAGGGCAACTTGTTCAGATACGGATGTATTTTAAAGATCTGTCATAGTAAAGAATGGGGGTCACCTTACCAAGACACAATGGAAAGCTCTTGTGAATTGAATGCTTGTGTCAGAAATGGCTGAATCATTATGGTATGGTTGTTCTGCTCTCCTACAACAATGGTTGCAACATGTAATCTTAACATTTATTGCAGTGGCTTTTAGAAATACTCTTAAAAAGGGCAACCATAACCTTTGTGCAAAATCAAGTGGATTAATAGCGGGTAGTAACTGAATTAGACTATCCTAGATACAATTAAGATGCATTCCCGATTTGGCAAATACATAAATCTAAATATAACATTTACAGACTCAGTTAGCTACATTCACACGTTATAATCAATATCCAATTTCTATCCCCTACCATCTGCTTTTATTGATTTTTTAATTTATTATTGAGGACAAAGAGATGTGTCTGTAGAGGTCTACAGCTGTCTTCATCCGTGATGATTTTTAGAAACCATTATCTCTGCTAACAGTATGATCGTCTTTCTGATACAGCTTGAATTTGAAGGAGGCAATAATTCTAGTATGGTTGTAATGATTGCAAGATTTTAAGGTATTTTGTTGATTTTTCAAATAAATATTATTTTATGCATAACAAAGTGGTTAACTTGTGCCAACTATTATATCAGTTTTATATTGTATAAAGAAAAAGTGTTTTGTAAAAAAAAAAAAAACACATTTTCTATATTGTACATTTCTATTACAAGGCAAGTACATGTTGAGCACTTATTTTTCTGAGGTTGGGCCAAATGTCTTTTTTCTGTCTCAAAAGAAAAATCAAAACATGGTCACCCTACATTATTTGACATTTAAATGTTACATGACCTGATTTGACAAAGAATCGCCTATATTGCTTTGGTCCTGCATAGTTTTTACTCTCTGGGCCCCAAGTTTTTTGAACTTTTGTTAAAATCTAAAAGCATCAGTTGCATCAGTGTATGGAATCGACTGTGAAATTGTTGGTTTAATATTAATTAATGAGAAGACCTCATACAGCAATATGATGAGAGGTAAATGAAAAAGGAGGTTGTGATAAGCTGTAGACAGAGGTGCTGCCGGCAACCCCAAAAAGTGGGTAAACAAAAATAAGGGTATATCATAGTTTTTGAAATCCCCATGTAGATTTCACCCTGAGTGGCCATCCACATTGACCATATAAAACCTGCCATGGCTGCATTGTGATGCCTTGTATGATTGAACAATAATTTTCTTATGCCTAAAATGATGAGACTTTCCAATGTTGTTTACAGAAAATATGCAGTGATGATTGAATGCTTGTTGTTGGCATGCTGTGCGAGTTATAGCTACAATGTCTGCTCTGCCTCAAATTTCCTCTCCTTTCTGTTGCCAAAGGTTGTTCATCATATTGCTATGTCTACCTTAATACCCCATAGATAGTGAGTTATCCATTTTTGATCATACATTGAGTATTTTTCCAATAAAACCTACTAAAGGGAAAGTGAAACACTTTGAAGAGTGGATTTTTTTAGTGATTATTTGTTATAATGCCTAATGATTTGTTGTTTGTTTTGTGTGTTTTGTTTGAGCCTGCGATCTGACATTTTGTGTGAATGTGTCTCTGTAAACAGCCATAACAACATGGCCAGCAACATGCATGCTCATACAAGGTTCACTGTACCAGCCGTGTGTAAATCTTCCATGTCCTAATATGTGAGACAAACAAAGCTAAGATAACCTACAGGTAATCTCGAACACCTTATTGCTAACAGCCATGCATTGATGTAACAGCCAAGATGGCAGATGAGTATATAGTTTATATGTGGTAAATTATGGAAATATTCACATAAAGGAAATACATACTTGTAATAATGCATATATTGTATAACAAAGACCCCAATGGACTTAATTAAGCTTAACTCATTGAAGTGTTTTACTTCCCCTTTAGGAGATTCTTCTACTGACTACCAGATACTTTGTTTTATTCCTTCCCGGAAGGTGTTTAAAACGGATTTCAATTCAATTCTCCTCAACTTTATTTATATAGCGCTAATTACAACAATAGTGATATTAATAATAATAATGATTTAGGATATAGCACTTTTTTCAAGAAGATTCAAAGCGCGTACTGAAAGCACGTATTCATTCACACCACACACTCACATCAGTCATTCCGGTGGTGGTAAGCTACAATATAGCCACAGCTGCCCTGGGGCAGACTGACAGAAGCATGGCTTACATTCCGTATCACACCTACGACCCCTCTGACCACAACCAACATTTATGCACAATTCATACCCATCATCATTATCATACGAGGCAATGTGGGTAAAGTGCTTTGCCCAATGACACAATGACAATGACTTGGATAGAGTGGGATTCGAACCCCCAGCCCTTTGGTTATTGGATGACCCACTCTACCACTGAGCCATGGTCTCCCCTATCTTGCAGCGCTTATCAAATTCAAAAACCCCCCAACAATTCTAGAACATGCATCAGCTACAGTGGGGTGTAAAAACTTCCTCTTAAAGCTGCAGTATGTAGAATCATCTCCGCTCCATTTTGAAACCGAAACCAAAACTCAACCTCCCTTACCGATTTTCTGAATGCTCTTCGTGACTTTTTTCTCAATAGACATAGTGATCTCGCGCTCATCAGCCTGACTCATCTAAATGTAAAGAATTGTCTTGATTAAATAGCAGGGATTTACACTTTTAGGCTGTGGGGTAACATTTCATTTAAACAATAATTTGTAGTTAATTAATTTAATTCAAACTCACATGGAAACACTGTTCACTGTCTCCATTATTCTCTTCCACAGAGCATTTTAAACAAGCTCCTTAAATCCCTGTTTCCAGGGACATTATCTTGTGTTATTGGAGAGTATTCTGGTGTTTTAGAAACTCTAACATGAATGTATGTATCACTCTGTAGTTCCTGTCCTGAACAGCGTCTGTTGCCGTAGGCTCGTCCCAACCACAAGCTCACAGAGGGGGCTGCACTGATTCCAGCTGCTCTGAGCAGCAGCCGCATTCACACTGTAAAATGAATTCACCTTGAATAAGCTTCTCTTAGATTTATACGTGACTTATCCCATCTGTGAGGCCTGTGTGTGCAGGTGACTCTCCGCAGTCACGGAGGTCAGCGAGGACGCAAAGCGAAAGTGATCCGTTCCTTCTCAGGGTTTGTGGTTTTAAACTGTTACTTCTCCACCTCGGTCTGCCTTTTTCCGCTTGACTTGCTGTGTAACTGTTGAGTCTTACGCTGTTTTGGGGACTTCTGCTGGAACGTCCACAAATGCAGGTTTAATACCGATGGTACCTGGACACGCTTGACTTTAGTCAAGCAGCCAATAGAAATGCCCAAAACAGCTCATGGAGTACACATGTTTGTAGAGCTCTGATTAGCTGACATTCAGATTCCAGGATCGTGGTGCTCTTGGATTCATAAATGTCATTTACAGAGCCAGGAGAAGGAAAAGAGATTCACTGTCCACTCAGAACACTTTGGATTACAAATTGCTCAAAGATGATTATGGATTTTTGAACAAATGATGCCAAAATAAAGTTACAAACTGCAGCTTTAACAGGAAGAAATCTCCGTTAGAACCGGGCTCAGAGGTGGAGAATATCTGCTTTGACTGGTTTGGGTTAGTGAATAGAAAGAGGAGAACAGAACAGGATAAAGAGAAAGAACATCAGAGTGTCTCAGACTAGCTGAGCTGTGACCCACAGATATTAGCTCCAGCTTCAAGAACCTGAAACAGGAAAGAAATTTAAGGGTATGTTACAGTACAGTATGTGTAAGTTATGTTGTGTCAGACAGCAACCCACTGTTATTTTCCATTATCCATTTGCTATTATCTAACCAAAGACACTTTGAAATCTGTTTGTATTTTTAACAACAGAAAAACATATAATGTGACTTTACAACACAGACCACCACTGTAGCTTAACTAAAGCATTATGTTCTCCTT
This sequence comes from Gouania willdenowi, assembly GCF_900634775.1. Lineage (NCBI taxonomy): Eukaryota > Metazoa > Chordata > Actinopteri > Blenniiformes > Gobiesocidae > Gouania > Gouania willdenowi. The sequence continues at coordinate 14,632,409 of NC_041046.1, read as the reverse complement.
TTTCCTTACCTGTTTATGTTGCCAAAGTTTAACATTAAATATAGTGCAATCTTTTTGCTACAGCTATGCATGTTTTATTCTTGCAAAAAAAATAAAAATATGATTTAATAAAAAAACTCAAGCATATATTCAACCACAGACAAAAGCTGTTGACAGATTCCGAGCTGGCCTTGCTACTATCGCCCATCCATTGTGTGGTGGTCCCTAATGGTCATAGAAAACCAACAAAGCTGACTAGAGCTGAACAGACACTTGTAGTAAAGCTCAGTGAGCCAAATTTTAAAGTCGTTTTGAAATAAAGAAAAATGTTCCAGCAGATGACTAACTTTTTCTAAAATACCTTTATTTTATTTATTGGATGAGTTAATAGCATCATAAGTAATGTGACACCAAAATGTCGGCTGAAAGCCTTGAAGCGGTCATTGATCAGAAAAACTGCAGACATTTAAATCTATTTTGCTTCCCTACTTTGTTGAAAATATACGAATACATGGCTGCTCTGTATTAAATGTACAATATGTGTAGTAATAACTCTCATCAATACAATTTTAGCAAAAGCTTCAGTAGATCAGAATCCCCTTTTACTGCAACCTTCACTTTCGCTGTTAGTTACCACTGATACATTTACAACAAATTACCAGATGCTTTAGATTAGATCTTTAAAGTTGCTCACCTAATAACAAGCACATTTTAATGGCTTATGTTTTTTGGATATACAGTGTGTTTTGATGAAAAGCAATCAATTTCATTCAATTTGATTCCTTGTCCCCTTTTAGATATAATGATGTTTTTCCAATTACTCGTGAACTAAAGCAGCAAAATCTTTATTTAGTGTTCTATCAGAGAATTGTCGGTTGACCTTTTTACACCGTTTAACATTCTTGCACTGACTAATCAGATTTGTCAATAAACAATGAGTGATCATTTTTTAATACCATTTTTGATACCATGGTATTTCTCATAAACCATAGTTAAAGACAACATTAGTCAGACAGAGAGAATAGTGGAAAGGAGAGATAGTAATTAAGGGAAATATTTTTGGCTGCTGTGATTTGTATGACAGACGACAGGCTGAACATCTCAGAGGAGTACAGATATTACTCCTTGTCCTGCCAGCTTTAATAAAATCTTGAGGATTTGAAAAAAAAGAAAAGAATACAACAACAACATAAAAACAATACCTCTCAGGCAAAGGCAGGTAAACATCACTTTATTATTGAGCAATGAAACACTGCTGATTGGTCTCAGAGGTGCTTAAATATTTTAAGGACATTTGAAAGACTATTTCGTACAGTTTTTTTAAATTTTTTTAGATAGTTACATTGCAGTTACCAACATGAGTCAGAGGCATTGTTGTTGTTATCTTGTTTGGTTGATCCACACTGTTTAGGCTTCTGTTTGTTAAATTATTATTTATCTAGATTACCTCTTATCCTGTTCGGCAAAGCTTGCTGAAGCTTAATCCCTATGGCAATTCATACTGAATGGCTAACCTGGTTGCGACCAGGTTTTTCTCTGGCTTGGACGTTAGCGAGTGCTAAAGCCCCGCCTCCTGACCAATCAGATGTCTTAGTAAATGACCGGCCCATTGTTGGATGATCCTGGTTGGTGCAGATCTGACAGCTGCGTTTAGGAAAGAAGATTATTTATGGACAAATGCAATTCTTTCATTTACCGATGACATCCTTTAGGAAAGATATATATTTATATCTGATGGACTGATCTACAGTCAGCTGATGTGGCTTGTGTGTCGATCGTATTCGTGGATGGCTGAAGTCATTCATTCATTCATTCATTCATTCATTCATTCATTAAGTCAGTCATACGCTGACCTCAGCAGGGACATACTACAGGTAAACAATGTGCTCTCATCCCAGTGTGTGTAATAGAGGTCTACTGGAATAGAAAAAACGTGTGTGCTGTAATAAAGTTTAACTGCAGAGCACTGTCCGTTTATCATCCAATGGATTAATATAATAAATTATCTTGCGCTTTTACACATTCAGTGTCAGCACTTTCCTGCCTGATTTCTCTCATACCTGCCTTTTCTGTTACAACAGGCTTGTTTTTGATCTAAATTATGGATTTTAATTATTCATAATTTCAAACTTCAGCAACCTGGTCGTTACCAAGTTATGAAGTGGATCAGATCTGAGCGAGTATAAAAGCTCCGCCTCCTACTATGTGCTCTACTAATTCACTGTTGCTCTTCACTGTCATCATGGATTTATATGCATTATATTTATTTAAGATCATAAGCTGTTCCTCCATTCATTGTAAAGACGCTCAGTCTGCCAGTTCTCGCCATTGATTGGTCAGACGCTGCAATCTCCACCCCTTTCTTGTGCACACGCACGTAGCGATGCTGTAATCACTTGGTTTGAATTAGTAGTATGAAGTAGGATGAAGGGACTGATTAGTAGTGGTATGGATATCGTTCCCACTAAGAGTCAACCAATTAAAGAAAATGGTTTTTGATGCATGTATGATGGAAACATTACTCTGAGTTATTGAACAAGCAAAGAAAACTGACACAAACTATACTCAGTCGAGTTCCTTCATCAGAGAAGTCTAACCCTCAAAAAACCCTATGTTTCCATTCAAGTCAATGTGCCCATTTTCACCACATACACCCTCCGCAACAGATATGTTGTGCTGAATAATTCAGCAAAGATAAGCCTGTGCAGGACAGGAAGTAGTGCACAGACACAGAGGAAAATATCCGGTTTATTTTCAAATAAACCTATATCCAGCTTTCTTCATGCGCTAGGTAGGGCTACACCCTGGGCAGGGCATCAGTGGATTGTATTTCACATATAAATAAAGACCTTATCAATGGTTGAATCACAATAATCTCCACAAAAGAAAAAGATCTACAGGGCAGGACCAAGTGGATTTCCTTCTGCTCCTCTCGAAGGACACAATGGCCCTCATTTATTAACCGTTCCAACGTCCTGATCTGAGCCTACAACGTGCGTTTGACCAAATTCATGCAAGCTCCGGTATTAATCAATTATGAAGGGATTGTATCTCACGATCAGATGTCACGTCTGTCAATCTGAGTGTGTTTATTTGTGGTGCAGCACAGCCTAATGTGCCTGAGACTGAAAAAAATATAAATTAAAAAAGCCTCAGCTGTCATTTAAGCATAAGCAGACACACATTCAGTGTGTTGCACAAACTCGCGCTCATCAGCGTGACTGGTCTAAATGTAAAGAATTGTCTTGATTAAAAACGCTTTTAGGCTGTGGGGTAACATTTCATTTAAACCATCATTTGTAGGTATTGATAATTTCAATTCAAACCTGAGCCTAAGTCCGTTCCAACACGGTGACACTGTTCACTGCCTCCATTATTCTCTTCCACAGAGCATTTAAAACAAGCTCCCTAAATTCCTGTTTCCACACGACTGAAAAGAAAATCTTTGTTTTTCTTCACCTCCGCTGTGAGGCTGCTTGTTTTCATCTAGGAAACGTTTATTTCTTTGCAAATGTTTGTTTTATCTCAGGGGGCGGGGCCTCCGGACCAGGAATATTTGAGGGGGTAACATGTTAATGACGATCAAATTTAGCCACTGCATTTATCAACACCTGATCATTGGTTCACTGGGATTGGTCAGATACGGATGAGTCACAAGTCCCACGTTGGTCCAGTCATACGACACAATGTGCACTCAGATTTGTACCCGTTTTCACACAAGGTTGATAAATGAGGGTCATTGAACTGTTTGCATGGCTTCGTGGTTCTCTTTGTATTGACTGCAATTTGCTATATCACGCAATTATTTGTAATTTGAATCCATATTCCGACCCACTTGCTCATTTTCAGGATGGCGGGGTCTGCTGGTGCCATATCTCCAGCTTTCTTTATGTGCTAAGCAGGGGTACACCCTGGACAGGGTGACAGTGGATATATTTCACAAATAAATATAAACCTCATCTATGGTTGAATCACAATAATTTCCACAAAAGCAGAAGTTCTACAGGACAGGACCAACTTCTGCTCCTCTCTAAGGACACAATAAAGTGTTTGTCTGGCTTTGTTTTTCTCTTTGCATTGACTACAACTCGCTATATCACGTAATTACGTGTCAATTGCTGCAACAATTACACGTCACAGACGGAGACTGTGGAGACGTTACGGTACCCATCCTTTGGAAATCCAGTTTTAGTCTTGAGTTTTATGGCTCACATCAATGCATTGATGAGATCTGTGCTCGGTTGGTTGAACTGCATTTAACTATTACATGTTAGTCATGTAATTATAAATTACAATTGCACATGAGTGACAGAATGAGTGTTGGTTGAGCATTTAAATGTAGTCAGTAATTATGCATAAGGCTGTGAGGTTTGAACAATTTCAAAAATGACTCATTTCCACCAAGTAGAGAAAGGCAGAGCAGCCTTTTAAACCTGGACTGGCTTTAAAGTCTCCTCTGCTTGTCCTCTGCTTTGTTTAAGAGCTCAGATCCTGTATTTGAACTGATGTAGATTTTTTTATTTTTTTTATTTTTTACAATGAGTAAGATTTTGAAAACATTTTGAAACTGATTACACTCTGCAAGGTGGCACAAATGGTACCTCTTCTTTATTGGCAAGGTCTGGGGTCCCAGGCTACTTTACATAGGTGGATCCCTCCTTAAACATCATCCCTTTTAGAAGAAAAAACAACCGACAAAAGTTGAAAAGCAAAATAATGTCAATTTAAATGTATGATAACAGCCTAAGAATAATTTGTCAGATCTAAATGAATCCAGTTATAATAACGAATCAGTTTTTGTGATATATTGCATTGAACATTGTTGATTGTTAAACACTTATTATTGGATTGAATTTAATTAAAACTAATGGATGGTTTTTTGACCAGTCTGGATTGTTTGTGCTGTGGGAGCGCCAATACAATTAAAAGAGAAAGATGACAGAAATTTGCCTTATCGCATAAAAGGCTAACTGTCATGTTGAGAAAGGAAATGGAGAAAAATGATATTAATAATGATAACAAGAAGACATAGTCATCAACATTCCCTGACAGATTGGTAGTCATCATAACACAACCTTTTCCTAAATCTAAAGACTTAGATGTATACATAAGAAAATATTATCACATCAGAATATAAAAATAACAACTATCTTTAACGGTTTCCAAGAAAAGCTGTCCCCTTTGAATATACCTCCAAAAGAGTAAAGAAAAATGGAACAAGGGCAATAACTCAGGAAAAAATAATAGTGCGCTTCTCATTTTCGAACTCCATCAAGGTATTGATACCCTGAAGCCACACACCGAACTTAGTTATCGTATCTAAAACGGTTTCTGAGAAAAGCTGTCCCCTTTAACTCGGACGGACGGACACGCTCAAACCTATATCCCCCTTCCACACTTTGTGGCGGGGGAGAATAAACAAACTTGTTTTCAAACCTATTTTGTTTTTAAGGTTGGGTATCATCACAGCAGACTTTAAATGTTTGTAGGATTGCCTACTAGCATTATCATAAGTATTATTATTTCTATTTTTCATTTTCATTTTCATTTTTTATACAACATTTTCCACTTTTTATTGCTGTATGACTATTGATATGTATGAGTTATGCAATATTTACAGCAAAGCAGACTAGCCAACAATAAGTCATGTTATCTGTTTTTCAGCTAAAGTATGATCATTTGTTTTCCTAAAAATATAAATTGTGATCACTGTGACTTTCACTGCATCCTCACAGGATTTATATATATTGTGTGTGTGTGTGTGTGTGTGTTTGTGTGTGTGTGTGTGTGTGTGTGTGTGTGTGTGTGTGTGTGTGTGTGTGTGTGTGTGTGCGTGTGCGTGTGCGTGTGCGTGTGTGTGTGTGTGTGTGTGCGTGTGTGTGTGTGTGTGTGTGTGTGTGTGTGTGTGTGTGTGTGTGTATGTCGAGGAGCAAACATGTAATTGGAGAAGATTCTGCCTTAAAAACAACCCAACTGATTTTCACATAGAATGTAAATATTTGAAAGAAAAGATATGAATTTGTTGCCAGACGATTGAGTTCCATTAAAATCTATGGTGACAAATAACCCAGGAGACAATTTTCTTCTGAAGAAATAGGTCACAGATTCAATTACAGTCACTGAAGCATGGACTCAATCTATCATGCCAAATTAAGTGCATTTTAGCAACCTACTTTCCTCTGAGAATTTTATAGACACATTCAGTGAAGTGGAGAGATTGAGCTTTAACAAAAAACATATCACTGGTTTCCTTTTTATAACTTAGAGTGGTTTTAAAAGGTTTAACCATAAGGGAATGATTTCCTGGCTGTAAAAAGAGGTTAACATTGGGAGCTGAGGTTGGCATTCTAAAGAGTTACCTGCAGTAGTTGATAATAAAATATAGAAGCTGTAAAAATGGCTCCTGACGTAAAATGGGTCAGCTTTCACTTGCAGTGAATCATAAAAAAAAAAAAAGTAAGAAGCATACAATAGTGGGTATTTGGATAAACTTCGGACATCACTTCATGTGATAATCGATGCCTCATAGTTTCCTTTTGATATAAAGACAAATGTTAACAAGGTAAACATTTTAAATCAGGAGTGCTCAATATGTCGACCCAGTGTGTGTTGATCCTTGCTCTGTTTCACCAAATTTAAATCCCTGTACTCTGCAGCAGGACTACGTTAGAAACTACTTTGTACAACATGTCAACGTCTACGTGTAACATCAAGGGCCTGTACTACGAAGCTAGATTTCCTGTTATCCTTCTAACTGCCAGTATTTATTCGATGTGTCTATAATACGAAGCTGGCTTACGGGACTAAATCACCATGGTAACTTCGGCTGAATGACTAACCTGGTCGGGACCAGGTTTTGTTCTGGCTAGGATCTGAGTGAGTATTAAAGCTCAACCTCCTGACCAATCAGATCTCTTAGAAAACAACCCGTGAAATGAAAGGATAATCATTGTGAACACGTCTCTGTGTGGATCTGATGTGATGCTGACAGGAGAGAGAATATTTAGACATCAATACAATCCTTTCATTCCCTGATGACATCCTATAGGACATCCTATAGTATATCTGATGGACTGACCTACATTAGTCAGCTCATAAAGCTTGCGTGCATCGGGCGCTTTCAGACTGATACTTTATTACTTATTTAATTAATTAATATATTATGTGGTGATGCAGACAGCCTCAGTCTTATGAGATAATATAAAACACAAACATAGTCTACCTTATGATGTAGGCTAAGCTGTATGAATGCAGCATCAGAGCCACAGACAAGAAAAAAGTGAATCAGAGTGTCTGTTTATTCTCCATTTATAATGTCACTAATTTAAGCATTAAAACTCAATTCCTGTATTAAATACTTGCTGCTTTTACAGCAGTTTTTGCTCTGAATTATTGATTTTTATTCTTCATTTTTTTAAAGAGTTATTCTTCAATTATGATATAAGTTGCTCTCTGTGATTGGTCTGACTTTGTAATCTCCTCTTCTGTCAAAAGAGCGCTCACGTAGCTTAACTTAGCGAGTTGTAATTGAGATTCAAGCTTCTGTCTGACTGAGAATGTTTGGTTAGGTGAAGCTCGCTAACGGAGATAAATCCAGGATATAATTATCTAGCTTCATAGTACAGGCCCCAAAAGTTGAGATTCCTGATGTGCACCTGGGACATTTCTGTGTCAAGTTTACATGTTCTCACAACACTCTTGATTTACTCAATTTCTGACGACTGAAAAAGTCCAAATAAGTCGACCACATAAATATATCGGGGATATCCCTCTGTTAGCTAACCAAATATTTGCAATCCAAGAGCAGCTGTACTACGAAGCTGGTTATCAACACGTTAACTGAAGCCAGGTGTTTTAAACCTGGTTGTGTGTGCGTTCACATAAAAAGGGTGTTGTTTGCAGTGTCAAACCAATCACAAACACGGAGAAAACCTGCAGAGCAGCTTACGTTGCATATTACGGAAGAAAAAACAATCACAACACTGTTGCAGAAGCATGAAAGAACGCTGGACGAGAAATATAGACTGTTCATGGGTAAAATTGTGAGATTTTACGATATTTAATCATGTGACAATCGTTGGACAGCGCTCTGACCAATCATTTTCACTTTACTACAGCACAGACGTGTCTGTATTTACATAGTCCACCTCAATTTCCAACACACTTCCACAGGTGGGAATTTGAGTGCAACGTCCGGCTCCGATGACGCTGTGAAAGAGACATGCTGCATTCATAAAGTTCAGACAGCCTACATCATAAAGTGGACATTATTTGTATTTTATAGTCTATATTTTCCTTACAGGATTCTAGCCACTGTGTATAGCAGCACAGCGTGTGTTTTTGCTGAAGCTGTCAGGGTTGCCAACAGCGTACATGAAAGAATGAATAAATAAATGAATTCATAGGGAGAGTGCCTGCTGACAAGTGTAGATCAGTCCATCAAATAAAAATCTATATCTTTCCTATAGGATGTCATCGGGTAAATGAAAGAATGGCATCTATCCATAACAATTCATTCTTCCCTAAGCACAGCTGTCAGATCCATGCAGCAACCAGGATCTTCTAAGAATGGTAAGGTCTATTTCCAAGAGAAGCTTTTATACTGGCTGATCTGATCAGAACTTAACCTACTCCCAAACAGGTTAGCCATTCAGCATTAGTTACCATGGTGATTTAACCCGACAAAAAAGTATAACAGCATACAGGAGGCTATTGTAAAGTACCAGGCTATTGTTTTCCTGGTACTTTATTATTTCATTTTTTTCTTCTACCGTTCTGCGTTAACTCCTCCTACAATGTCTGTCCGATTTTGACAATTCATTTGTAACTTTGAAGCTTTTTGAGTTATTCTGCGTGCAAGATTTTGATCCCATCCACTTTCATTCTAAATTTAATCTTTTTCAACCTTCAAGCCCATCATCTCCAGCCATTCTTTAACTGATTCAAACCATTCAACCTTTAACATGTTCAGCTACTACCTTCAACTCATTTCAACCTTTTTAACCTTATTGATCATTTCCAGCTATTGCTAGGTTAGTGCTAATGCTAGGTTTTTTTTTTTTTTTTTGTCCTTTTTTATGTGATGTGTTCTCATCTGCAGTCATTGTTCCTGTTGTTACGTTGTGAAGATTTTGTCGATGGCGCTCAATGACCAGTTGATGAGTTCCATGTCGTCGCTGTATAGTTTGATGAAGAGTTGACTTGAGACCTGTATGCAAGTAGAAATATCCTCCGTGTAATACTTATGCAAGGTGAATGCTAATGCTAGGTTAGTGCTAATGCTCGATTAGAGTTAACGCTAGGCCAATGCTCATGCTAATGCTAATGCTAATGCTAATGCTAATGCTAATGCTAATGCTAATTCTAGGCTTTTGCTAAAGCTAGGCTTTTTTTAATGTTAATGTTAATGTTAATGCTAAGCATTGCATTTTCTTCAGGAAATGCAAATATTCTAGTTTTCTCTGTTGTCCTTGTTTACCATCAACAATGTACACCACTCTGAAGAATGAAAAGTCAATTAGATTACCATATACAACCACCATGGAGAGACTTGACTGAAATTCTGTTCAGAAATACATTCTTTTTGTTACGTGACTAAAACGTAATGCTATTCCATAAAAGCGTAGATATTCTTCTTTTCTATAGACATAATACACATCTTAAACAATGTTGATGTTTGTTTGGTGATATTATGAAGCAGTACATCTGCTCTCTTGTCTCTCTTCTCATTTTGTAATCCCAGAGGATAAAACTGAGTTTTTCTCATTTTCTCCAATAAATAAAAGCAAATGATTGTTTCTGTGAAAGGAACTGACATTGACCAAATAAAGAGAGAACGCTGCCTCTGCTGTGCCTCTCTCTGTTTTGTTAAAGAGCAGTGGTAAAAATACTTTTGACATTACTTTTTTCTTTTTTTGCTTTGCTCCATTTGATTTTTACTTTGTACAATAGACTGCCAGATATTCTCATCTTGAGAAAGCTTTAATAATTCATGTTGCTGGAGTTGGATGTGGGCCTTACTCTGCAGAAACTGTGGAATGTTACTCTGCAGTACAGCTATATGTGGAGCTTTGCTTTAGGTTTAACATGAAACCAACTTTAATAACATACAGTAGTGCATTATAAATGCAAGTAAAATCACAGTAAATTATTTCAAATCCAATGTATACAATAGTGCTGCTAATATTGGACAGGTGATAGCTAAAATAACGATTTCACCACTACTGTTACCAAAAATGGCACACTTAGCATAGTATTTCCACCCATACTCAAACCCACTCGCTTATTTTCAGGATGGCGGGGTCTGCTGCTATCTCCATCTTCTTCATGTGCTAAGCGGGGGTACACCCTGGACAGGGTGACAGTGGATTGTATTTCACATATAAATATAAACCTCATCTATGTTTGAATTACAATAAATTCTAGAAAAGCAGAAGATCTACAGGACAGGACCAAGTGGGTTTCCTTCTGCTCCTCTCCAAGGACACAATAAAGTGTTTGTCTGGCTTTGCGTTTTTCTTTGTATCGACTACAACTCGCTATATCACGTGATTACATGTCAATTAGCGATCTTCTGAGTCCTTACTGCAACAGATACACATCAGAGACGGAGGCAGTTGGGATTTCCAGAGTTATGCAGAGGACACATTGCGGAGTAAGACACAAATGAAGAAATGCAGATGTACAGTTAAGTGGAACAAAAAACCCTTATTTCCTTCATTAGTGTGTGCACACACAGTAATGATTTTCCTTGTAGCCTTTCATGACAAAAGCAGCAAATTGTAGGCTTTCGGCTCAATTTTTTGCATTTGTTGCACCACAACAAACATTATTGTAATCCAAATATCATCAGAATGTCCCAAATACTTTTTGACAACTAGGATAAATACTGCTGTGTAATGATTAGGGTTTACTCAACTGTAGTAAGTCTGACAAAGTTTTGTTGCTAATTACACTTTAAATCCGTACATGCTACCCACTTCAAATAAGTTACATTGAAGAGAAACAATCCTAATAAAGCATTAGTGTTTTATTATTCGTTTTTGTTATTGAGCTATTTACAGTTTCACTGTATGAGCTGTGTGTACTTCATTGGTTCAATCTTTGAAAAAGCCCACCCTTCCAAAGGCTGGCATTGTTTTAATTACCAAAATGAACGATGACACTATAATACTTTATTATCAATGAATTATAATATATCTATTTGTCAAAGTGTTTCATTTCTCCTTTAAAAACATTCGTTTTGCACAAGCTGTTCTAAGATATGTACTTTTACTCTTGCATTACTGTAATCACATTGCAGTGTAAAGCTGAGATGGATGCTGTGTACAGTTTTTGGTGGGCACTCTTTCTGATTTTGGCCTAGTTACATTTTAATTAATTGAATGATGATTGAGGAGAATGTGCCAGTCGATTTGCTTCTTCTAGTGCTAATGCAATGTAAATGGGGCAAAAATAATCTGCTGTGAGTAATGTATGTTTATATAGGCACCACACGTTCAGAGTTTTGTTCGGTTCTTGTTCATGCAAAATACAAAAGCAATGTACCTTGCTTTTCCAAGATACAGTGATCACGATTTGTATCTTACGAATAGTTTATTTTTATTGTGTTTGTTCTAAAATGAATGTTGTTAAAAGAATGTGTGTGTTTTTCCTACATTATTCATTTAATACCTTGGGACATAGAATTAGGCTAAAGCTAGCCTATCGCAAATTTTACCCAATGGACACAAAAACTCTTCTCTTTGCCAAGTCGTTAATTTCTCAAAACTGTTTGAGAGACGAATTTAAATATCATCTTCTAATAATCTAAATTTGAGCAGGATGTCCACCCATGCTAGAAAACTATTTAACAGACCCAATCATCTCAAGAGGTGGCCTTTACTGGCCAAGCCACCAATTTAGCTCTAGCCCTATTAGGCTTAACACCAATCTGATTGGCTATATTGGATCGGCCGATATTTTGCATTTTATGTAATTAATGTGTGTCGTCTGTAATGTCTTAGTTCACCGACCCAATCAGTGACTTCATTATCATGATGAAACTTTCTGTAGACGCTCCCATTGCATTGTTTTATCATTTCATTTACACCGAAGAGTGTAAATAAGCAATTCGCTCCCATTTACTTTTGCTTTCATACACAGATCATACACGATCGCGTGTGTGTGCGTACGTGCGTGCGTATTCTTCAACTCTTCCACTCTCTCACAGTCACGAGGCTGCGTTGATGTCCCAAAACATGGTACCGTTTGATTTTCCATGAATCTGTATCAGTTAGTGCTGAAGGAATTTGGTCGGTACCTAAAAAAATAACCCAACTTGATATGAATGATGATCGTTTTTTTAAACTCACGGATCGGTAATCGGTGATCAGCCCAATAATCCTCATCGTGTAAAGCCTAATCCCTATTGTATTGATGTTAAACAGTATTTATTTATTCATGTCACATCTTCTTGCTTGTTGTTTATGTTAAGAAACCACACTGCTTTGTTCTAACTATCTTAAAAGATGATGAAATATGAGCAGAAATATAAGTTTAGTTGTACAGGCAGAAAATGCAGTAAAGGATGTGCTGTGTCTCTTTCCATCTCCTCAGAACACTTGCTACACATTTGTTTTATGGGGGGAAATTATTGAGAAAATGTGTGATGTTCATGATGGGTGAAGGTAGATTATGTGTCATATAGCTATTTTTGTTTCAGTGAGTGAATAGGCAAAAAGAGGTGTGAGTCTAGCACGCTGATTCCCTTCCCACCTCTGAAACACACATCAACAAAACCATTAGGAAGTTTCAGTACGCTAGTAGTCATCTAATTAGGGAAATCCAATTAAATGAAATAGAAATGGAAAATTGAAGTCCTACACAAGTAGAAATTATTTTTCTAGAGTTACACATTACTTTTTTGCAAATTCTTTGTTTCTCAGCTCCTTGCTGGCTTTGCTAATGGTTAATCTCTATGGTGCTTTTAAAGGGGCAAGCTCAATTTGCCTGCTCATGAGTGAGCTTTCCAGCATAATGTTCTTCCATCTTTACTTATTAATAATCCTGACTTTGTGTCCCTCTGAGGCCATATTCTTTATGTTTTACTTAGTACAACATGATAGACTCCCTATGGGACCTAAGCCAACAGAATATGTCCACGCTGGACAGCATCTAAAATAGCTAACGCCTCTGTTGTTTATGACCTCAGATTTGATAGATAACAGCTTTACTGTAACATACAAAAACGATGCAATCTAAAGAGGTTAACAAAACTCTCCATTTACACTAGAGTTACACAGGCAAGGCAGCTGTTAAAGCTTACTTGTACCTGTTTGTTTTCATGGTGGTTAGTTAAAGCGCACAGGACTGGATGGTTGGGTACACTACAGAGTAAATAGACACTAATATTATGCTATTTCTCACCCATCTACATTTGTTCTAAGAACCTCAACAACATACTGTAGTATTTGAGGTTAATTTTCCCAAACTTGTCTTTTCTTGGGAGTTTTAGCCCTCTGAAAAGCCACTTTCAGAGAGCTCCTAAAAACAGGCTGATGAGCGGGTGTGAACACACACGCTGCTTGTTGCTGATTTTAAATGTTTTTGCTGCTGATTTTAATGTTCATATACATTTTTAAGCTGTTGAATCTTTTCTGTTGCACTTTTTGATCATGTAAAGCACATTGAGTTGCATTGTATATGAAATGCACCATACACATACATTTGCCTTGCCTTGCCTTGCCTTCAGGCGCTGCTCCAGTGTGTGTGTTTTGTGTCACAGCAGCAGCAGCAGCAGCAAATCATTAACATTCTTTCTTCTCCATCTCACACAAATAGTCCATTTAAGATGATTGTCCATTGTTTTGTCCAACTGCTGCGTCGCATTATGTCACAAACACGTCAGATAATCCCATATAGGCGATACAAGGTGGTATAACAGCTACTAAAAGTGAAACTGATTGTGAGTGCTCTTCAGTTTATCTATATACTGGATTATTTATATACTGAACATAAAAATATTAACGTTGATATTAACTGTAATATCAACCTGCCGTCGCTGTTTATTTTAGCTGTGAGGTAGTTTGAGATGGAGGAGCTCACATACTTAGGAGGAGGAGCCAGGATTGTCAGGAGGAGGAGTTTCCGCATTGTGATGTCACAATAACAAGGGAATAACAAGGGAAGAAGGAAACAGAACTTTTTCATCTCTGATTGAGGCTAAAGGAATGTATATCACTAAACCATTATAAAGTGATTTTTTAATAACACTGCCCCTTTAAATAAAGTGACAAAGTCACCAAGTTAGCAACACTAATCTGAACTATCCACCAGTGCAGCCACTGGCAGCGCGAAATGCAATGGCCCAAAATCACTTCCAATTTCTGAGGTGAGTAAAATGGCAGCCACCATGTCTCCTAGGCAACCAGGTTTTTTACTGCACTACAAGGATTTTTAGAGAAAGTTATTAGACTATGGGGGCGGATTCACTAAGATCTGAAATAAAGGAGAAGCCCCTGACTGCAGCCTGCAGTTCGGGGCGGCGCTCAACTTTTGGGGCAAAGCTCAACGTTCAATCAACCAATCGCGTTCACTCTTACTCTAACCCTAACCCTTACCTCAACCCTAACCCATATCTATTCTGTATGCCTATAGAATTATGTAACATATAAAATTATTTATATGGAACGATTTAATTATTTTGAGGTTGATTATTTGTATAAGAATCACACAGCACAATAGCATGCCGCATTGAGCTCCGCCCCGAACTGCGGACTGCAGTCAGGGGTACTTCAAATAAAAGGTGGTAAACCAGATGTGTCCCTAAATCCTTTGGTGGTTCCCTCACCTAATGTGGAGAATTTACTAACATTGCAGCACTTATAGCTGCGCGAATAGACGTGGTTATGCCCGCCCTATTTAAATGAACATTTTGATCATGATTTGGCAACTTAATGCTTTTCATCGTTTCCTTCTGTTACAAACTGGCTGATGTTTACTGTATCCAGGTTGTTCCGATGGTCTCCGTCTGTCAGTTCTCCTTATGCGAGCTTCAGCCTCAGAGTCCTGTGCGCGATGGCTCCTGAACAAATTTAATACGGTGACTTGACAACTTTTTACTGTTTATTGTTTCCTGCTATTAAAAACTGGATATCTTACATGTTAAACCTTATTGTACTTTTTATATGCTCTCCCCCACTGTACATACATACATGCCAGCCATTTATTACCGGTATTTGCTTTTTATTTAAACAAACATCTTATTTTAGGCACATAAAAAAAAAACAAACTCAACAAAAGGCTTCTGCTTTTTACTCGCTCCAACGTAATTTCCCTCCACTCGGACACAGACCTGCATACGGAGCACGATGCATCCGTCCTGAGTTATTAAAGCTGTGAGTGCTTTCCCTTTTCCTACATTATCTGAAGCTCATTTATGTACGTTCAGTTCACGGTGATGTTCAGTGGCTGTTTTAGTTCAGTTATTATGCTGTAGGGGTGACTGTTAGTAATATTCTCCCTCCTCACACTGGACACATGTGTGACTGACTGAAAAATCTACACATAGAGCACTTTGTTCTGGCCACACGCTCAACTTTAAATGACAAATATAACAGCCTATACGCTGGAATATAGGTTAATTTGGAGCATGTTAATACCTAAAACACATTTTTTCTAATTGAAATGACAGTTGTTACTATGTTGTGTATGTAACCTTTGAAGCTATAACTATACATATCACTTTCAGATAGTTTTTTTTTTTTCATATATATGCATGAGTTTGTTTGTTTTAAAATAATACGGTGAGCAGGTTACACATACCTCTTACCTCTCCTTTTGTGTCTTTATTTGCATGTTTTGTATTGAAGTAATCCAAAAGTAAATAAAAGTTAATAGTTACATTTAATAATATGGTGATACTTTCGGTCATCTGCAAACTATTTCTTGCATAATTTGCACAGAACTGGGCTTTTGTTTCCCATTCGGTGCGTTTTTCAAACTAAAGTGTATGCTCATGAAGCGCAAAGACTTCTGCTCAGGTTCTACTGGTCTATCAATATTATGGGTAAACCGGGAACTCATGCAATGAGAAATGTTTTGCGCTGTTTAGGGCAGAAAAAAAAGTGATTAACTGCCTTACTTTTATTTGGTGCTTTATTTTATCCTCATATTAAATAATCGCAATTAACACGTTAAAGTGACAGTCGTATTTCAGCTCCGTAGGGTATAATGAGAAAAACATTACTATCAACAATGCTGTGTTCCACACATATTTTGTATAGCTAAATAGAGTTTATCTTGCTAGCATTAATTATGATACAAATCATTTGTTTCAAATTCCTCAAACTGGGAAGTGACATATGGCCACGGATGTTCCCACATCCTGGGTCACCAACCTTTCTGAAACTGTGAGCTACTTCATACTGTATGTACTCTATAGTCTGAAGGGCTACCAGTTTGAAAAGCAATTCCTAAATACTAAATGTTCACGCATTCACTTTAATTAAAAGGTAATCACAATAAGGAAGGCCAGCAGTAACTTAAAAAGGTTCTAGGAGATGTTTAAGTTTCAACTTGCAACACTTTATTTCTTCTCATTTATGCAATTGTTTTATTTTTTTCATTTCACAGAAAATTATCTTCTTATCTTCCTAGCTACTAAGAAAAAACAAAAACTTTTAATTAATTGTATAACAATATTATTGTGAAATGTAACAAATATGTCATATTTTACAAAAAAACAACCTTGCGTTTTTAAAAATATATCTTATATATGATATTATATATAACATACTACAACCCATACACCCAATCTGCAACACTTAAAACTTTTGTCACAATGTTACAGTGAAAATAAACATTTAAAGATGGTTAATTTAATACTAAATCTTTTATTATGTGCAGAAATATTTAACTCTACTAAATACTAACGACATCTGTCATCTGTATTTATCTTTGTGTGTTTAAATCGTGGAAAGTTAATCAAATTTTAGATGGAACTCATTGCTGACTGGAGGTCCTCAGGGCCCCGCACATGGTCCATGAGTGCTACCTGGTGCCCGCGGGCCCCGTGTTGGTGACCCCCGGTCTACGTCCTTCTGAGGGTCCATCTTTGTAAAGCCATTGTCCAAACAACACGAGACCCGACTGTGTCAATGATATCACATTAGAACTGGGTCAAATGGTTAATGTATTCAAGTAAAAAGTACAATAATAGTCTTTCAAATGTAGTGGAATGTAAGTCAAGAGAATCTCCCCAAAACAGTTTTAGTGTTACTGCAGTATTATTTAGACACAAAACCAACAGTCAAACTGAAATCCCTTTAGAAAATGTTAAGGAAGTAAGATTTCTTGTTTTGGTTTCTGGTGGGTTCACACGTTGAAGAAAAACATATTCCAACCTGTCAACAGCTGCATCTGATCTGTTTTTTATTGGTTATAAGTTGAGCCCCTCTGACACCAACAGAGTTATTTTGCTTTCACATAGGAGGAGTTTGCTCTCAATGCCCCATAAACATTCATTTCACATCTATATAAATATATACGCAGTAGCTGCTGACCTGTTGGAGGTCTACAAATCCTCATGTGTATTGAGTTTTACATTGTGTTGAAAGCAGGGTATTACAGCAGCGTGTTGAAACAAATCATGTTACATGCAATCATACTGAGATTAGACGATGAAATATTTACTTGCAGCTCGCTTGGTTACGATGGCATCTGAAATATGCAAGTTGACTTTTTTTTTGCCTGGAGCTATTTTTGACAGATGCTCTTGTCCACTTAGCTGTGCAGGTTAATTGTCCCCTCATTTCAGCCCCAGCATGTGATGCAGCTAAAAAGGGACATGATTACAAATTCAAATTCTAATTTCCTCTGAGGCTCGAAGGTGAAGACGTATGAAACTGTGCATGGTGGTTGTAGCTATTTATATGCAAGGTTATTAGAATAGGGAAACAAATTAACCAGACATCACTCTGGATTATGTTAACACTGCTGTGGTGGAACATTCAGTTGCTTCAGTGAGGAGTGCGAGCACGGCTCAGCACAGATGTTTTACCACGCTGGAACAGTGAAGTACAGTATGCAAAAGCCATACCCCTGAAGCTCCGGGGTCTAACCCTGTAATCATCAGACACAGCAGATGGAAAGCTAGGTAAAGTATCCTAAAATGACTCTTTAATTTGCTTGTGTAAAAATCTACACATGCAATCCTTTTCTTACTGTCTACTGGTTATTATACAGTAAGCTAATGATGCAAAGTTGATCTTTGCTTCCCAAAGGCTTGACAGTAATTGGTGCAATGTACAGTAAAGCTCTTAATGAGCTTTTTTCCACAGATAAGTGAAAATAAATGATTAGTCTGATTTACAATAGGAAATGAGAAAACCTATCTAAAAAAAATATACAGTGTTCATACATTCATAGATTTTTACCTGTTGACCGGACAGTGTAACCTCACAATTCTGCCAATCTCACATTTAGTATTTGTTTAAATGCAGATCCCACTTATGCTAAGAGAAAATGATTGTTGTTCAGGGTGGAGCAGATAATCATTATCAGCATTGGACTACATGAAGTGAAATTATTACTAGATCTAAAGCGATGAAGTAAATTTTCATTTCAGCACAAGACAAAAATAGACGCATGAACAATAGAAAATAATGTATATATATATATATATATATATATATCTTTAATCAATGTTTAAATTATTATTGTTTACATTTCTCTATAAAAGCAAGGAATCTCTGTCTGTGTTCCTCAAATATCTCTGCGGATCAGGATCAGACTGACCTGAGAGTTTCAACATGGCTGCTGCTTGGTTCAAGGGGGTGCAACGTCAGATTTGTTTGGAAGCTCCACCCCCACACCCCACCTCCTGAGTCGACGGACTCAGTGATGGTGTCATTGGTCCTAGCTCTGTAGTGATGATGTCATCAGTTAGAACATTAGAACATTGGTCCTACTTCTACAGTGATGATGTCCCACCTTTCAAACACAACCTCATTTGTCCATCCATGAAAAAGCTACTTTCCCTCCCACTTTTCTATAGCAGTACATACTGTACTTCCTACGGGCACTGCACTAGTACAAAATATGTAATGTTCCATCAATGGTATGTGTAGGTCTTACAATAATGTAATCAGGATTAAGGGAGCAGAAACATAAAAAATAAAAATAAATTAGTATCATTAAACAGATAATCACATAAGTACAGTATTTTATAAAGTCAATACACACACACACACACACACACACACACACACACACACACACAACAAATAAATAGCACAGTACGGCATAGATATATATATATATATTTTTAAAGCAAGTTGTTTTTGTCATATTCTTTGGATGGTGCTTGTTATAACAGAGATTTTGTGTTACATTTTCCATTGAAAACAGTAAAACTAGACATAGTAAACATTTAGTTTACACGTGTATCCCTCTTTAAATCGATTCTCGGGGCATTGTGGTGGTTGGGTGTGTTGGGTCCTCAGCTTGGGGTCTGTGGGGAAAGTTTACATAGGGGTTTATTTTACCTTTAAACACCTGGATCTCAACTACTAGTTCTATAACAGGTGTTAGCACCTATCCTTTCCCTCTGTTCATTCACCTTCATTATACCTGAGCAGTGTGACGTCTCACCCTCTTTAATCACTCTATGTACATCAGTAGACTGGAACAGTAAATTACAATTCACAGCACAATATGCACAATAGTAACATCACATTACATTTTCAGGTGTACCAACTACATTTTAATGTCCCACCCTAATTCTATCTCCCTTGTTCCTCACCCCCCACTAGGTTGTAACACCGCCCTCTCCTTTTATAGCTTTCCCCTTCCATAGCGATGGCTGGTTATGATTACAACTAAGCAATTAAATAAATGAATGTCTTTTTGGAAGAATAAAACATTAAAAAAGATTTCATTCACATAGAGTTAATCTTTGACAGCATAGGCAGACAAAAGATACTGGCTTTAGCTGACAGTTCAATTAAAAACAATTTCAACATTGCGCAATTAATTATTTAGTCTTACTGTTTTCTTCAAAAAATTCTCATTCCTAAATCAAAGAACTGGAAAAATGTAAGCCTTAAGCTGGAATGCTGCTTCACTGCAGACTTTCTGTGTGAGCGGGACAGAGTACATGAGGTCAACGCAATGCTAATCGTGATAGTGAGAGTGAATAGGCTGAAATATCAAAAATGGTGATGCAGTAATAAAAAGAAAGAGATAATATGTGTATTTGAAGACTCCTCTGTGCATTCATGTGATTTTCTACATATCGCATTAAAATAGGGCGCTGCACAGAAGTAGCACTGCAGACTGTAATGATAAGTCTTACTAAAACCTAGAGAACCAGTGTGGTCATGAGTACATTATAGAACATCATTTTTAAACTTGGTTGGTGTCACTTTCTGTACAACTGGCTCTCCCAATCAGTCCATGCACTTACAAATCAATATCCTATTGATGTAATTCTGTGCCAAGCCAGGCTCTGTACCCTGAAATCTAGAATCACTATTACTTGATTAAGATAACAATCTTTATAAATGTAGTCAAAGGGTCACCAGCGTTCAAGCTGTTTCTTTTCTTCATATGACGTGCTTGCAGCTATTTGTGCTGTTTTTATATTTGAAAGACACACAAGATAAACACAAGATGTTGCGGTTACAAAGAAATACACACATTCACACTGTGTACTGTAAATGAGCATACGCAAGTAAATAAATAAAGTCATAATAAGTACATAATGAACAGCAGACGGAACACAACTGGTAACCACTGACGTGTGATTAGCATTATGTGTGCTCCTTTTTATTCATTTCTGTTTTTTGCTCCGCCTTCCTGTTTCTCATTTTATTTCTCCTTTATACACGCACACACACATGTGTAGACACACACACACGTACACAGCATACACACACCCCTCTGCACCCTCTTTGCAGGAAATTTAATGGTCTCATGAACATCAGCCGGGGTCGTGCTTGGGTCACAGCCAATTTATCTTAGCAATGCTTGGCATGGGGGGCTGTGTATGAAAAGCATCTCTACATTAGCCGGGGGTTGTAATTGATTAGCTAGTTTGTGTGTCCACAATGGATTGTAGTAGTGCTCTGAAAAGGAAAGGATGGGATTGAATTGAGCGTTATTTTCCTGACAGGATACAATCACTTGCTCTGTGCATTGTTCCAACACTGTAGTCTTTATTGTGTACTTTGCAGTTGCTGTTGGCACGTTGTTGTTTTTTTCATTATTTCGGCTGCTGCCACTGCTATTGTGAACAAAAGAAAATAAAACCAGACATAGACAGACAAGTGGTGTAATGGAAGCACAGCTAGACAGTAGATTAAATCGTTATACAGCTCATGGTTATTTTCTCATATTATACGTATATATATATATATATATATATATATATATATATATATATATATATATATATATATATATATATATATATATATATATATATATATATATAAATACTAATGCTTTCTATTTAATTTTTTTTCTTGCAGTTTTTCCCCCATAAGTTTCACATTAACCGGCAACAAACATATGTAGCCCTATTTTATGAGCAGCCTGCTACACTCAAGCTCTTACTGAATTACTATTTGATTTGTTTTCCTCTAATTTGCTGAGAGCTGTTTCAATTATCTGATGCAAATTCCTAATAATGCAAAACAGCACTGCACTCATGCCATACCCTGCTTTTTACCACTTCTTTCAAGCTGAAATGAAGCTTCATTGTTTATTCCTTGGTATCTCTTGGTTTGGCATGCTCGGTCTGTCAGCCAATCTTATCAGGGCTTGGACCATAGCCAGTCCCAGATAGTTATAGAGAAAGGAAATGCATTAATTAAATTCACCGAAATCCAATATGTTGGAAAGCAATCTGGTCAAATCATACCGCTGGCATTTCCAGCACGTGGTTGGGTTTTAGGGCGATGCACAGCCCATTTAATGGTATTATTCTAAGGTAGTTATTCCAGTTTAAGATACAGTGCAGGCCTTTGTGGCTCCACGGTTACACCGACTAACCACAAGGAAGCATCTGCTTGTGGCCTGGTTATGTTAAGAAGTTTCATGTCCACTCAGATAAGGCATTCCCATCTGTGAAATACTGAATCAATCCAATCAAATGCAAGCTGGTTTGGATTCAGTCATACTTCTCATTATGACCATTAGAAGCCAATGAGGTAGTGCAAATATTTTATTGCCAATTTTAATGAAGCTGCAGCGCTTCATTTGGATTCCAGGGTTATTTGCATAATGGCAGCTTCTTGTAGTTGACTGTAAGAAAAAGAAAATAAGACCTTCATTTTTAATAGCATGGAGCAGGTGTAGGTGACGGGGGTGTAAAACTAAAGTGCACAGATCAAAAGAGTAGATTACAACCTCCACATATAAGTCAGCTAGGCTAGCCAAAGAGCTAATGTTGTACAGGGCCATGAAAGTGATGAACAGAAGTCTGCAGCGCTCACACGTTTGAACCCCAAAGGCCTCACTAACCATGCTAATTATGTAGCAGCTGTTTAACAAATGGATGTAGTCTTTAGAAGCTTTGTTTGTTTGCATTTCTAAATGGTCTTTAAAGCTGTATATCTTTCAAATACATATTTTTGTGCATTGTTGTAAACATTTTTCTCAAATTTAAAACAATATAATGAGCTATAGCAACACTGAATCTGTAATCAATCACTGTTGTCTTTTGCTTGAATCCATTTGTAGAAAGTGTTGAAGATGAAGAAGCTCATGATAGTGTTGAGTGAAGCTCAGGTGCTACAATAGTGTCATCTAGTGGTGCTATAGAGGGCTGTTGCTGTTGCTGGGGAACAACTTGAGTTTTGGATTAGATTCCCTTTATTTGATGTGGACATCAAAATTACATTGAGGTGTATTGTTTTGAGTGTGTTAGCACATGTACTCATTTACAACACCATGAGGCTTTTAAAAAGGGTAAAAGTAACATGAATTATAAGAAAGTAAGGAGGAAATATGCACTGCACAAAACATTACAAAAATAAAAGCAATATTCAAAGTTATATATAGTGCTGGGCCATTTTTTAAAGAAAAATTTAAGTTTCGAGTCAATTTTTGATTTTTTTTAATGCACTTAAAAATGACTGCAGACATCAGATATAATGTCAAAAGTGCAACTTTATTGCTGTGATTGTCCTCAAGAGTTAAAATGCATAAAATAATCCCAAAATAAAAAGTAAAGAAACTGTCATTCAACTATTTCAAGCTTTAACCAGGTTTAAGCAAAAGTGCAACAACAACTTCACAGGAGCTTCAATTTTCTGATCAAGAAATCAGATAACTACATATTTTATATAACATATAACATTACAATTAAAAAAATTAATAAACTCTTCCCTTAGCATCTCAGCATAGTGTGAATAAAAAATTAAACATGCCTGTGGCACACATATAGCTTACTCAAAGGGTAAACAAATGTAAACAAAGAGGGGGCGGGCTCACATCGGAACGTGGAAAAGTCCGAAAAAAAAATTAAAACTCGAATTTGCAAAATAAAAATCGTTTTCTATAAATTGTATTAATCAGTTAAATCAATTTTTTGCCCAGCCCTAGTTATATACAGTCATTAGTTTTAAGGAAGTTGCTAAGTAAAACACTCAAGGAGAAAATCCTGACAAGTTCAAATTAAAGAAATATTAATTGTAATATCAAATCAAATCAAAAATCAAATGTATTCTTCCATGTAATCCTGCTCACAATATCAGCATTATAATTGACAGTCAGTACAGTTCATGTCAGAATAGGAGCATGTTGAAAACCAAGTCTTATTATACATTTATACACGCCCCTCTTTGTTAAACAAAGAATGTCCAAGTGAATGGTCGCTGATCAATTCCACGATTTTACATTATAACAGGTTAACATTACTAAATTTTGTTTGTTACAGACATCAATAGTTTAATAAACGTTTAATTTACAGATGTCTGTAGTTTTCAATCAACAGCTTTTTATACATACGTTTAATTTGAAAAATAATGACATGTTTTTAAATTGTCATCCACAACCTGATCTCAGTGACAGCAAAACCTCTGTTAGAGTGAAATGTGAGCAAATGGTACACAAAAAACTCCTTTTCTCCTGCTGTTTACGTCTGTGACAGTATAAATTTATTATAAATGTGCTCTGGAACTAATTTATTTTAGATTTTTCACATGGTCAATACAATTTTCAAAATGATACCTTTTTATGAAAAGTTCATTTGTGTTGTCTCTTGTACCTTTGTGATTTATGATTCTTATTTTGGAGCAGAAAAACTTGGTCAGTGATACTTTTTTGCTGATATGATAAATACACAAACCTCACAGCCATTGATCCACACAGTGGCTCTAAAGTGCTGTTGTGCATTTGCGACAATTGTTATCAGATATTATCATTTGTGTTATAAAAAATCCATTAAAAGATTGAATGACTTAAGTATTCAAAATTTGTTTTTTTTTAATAGTATTTCAGTTACTAAATATTACGTATTCAATAATGATAGGAATGTGTACAACATAAAAAAAGTTTGTGTATAATCATTAAACAATCATTGGTTTGATATTCCCCTTATTCACATCCTCATCCTCCATTCATATAACTTGAATTAATTTAATTAAATTACATTTTGTGGCTAATGGTGCATTAATAACAATTTGTTTCAGATGAACTGACATTTAAAGCTGCACTTTTTAACTGTATAGTTTGTTTTTGCAACAGAAACGTGGCGGACACAAGCCTTTCTCATGTTTTTGTTGACAGGAAAGGTAACAATAGTTATAATGTATTTAGTATTTGCACTTTAAGAGATTTAGCAGTAAAAAAACAAAAAAACAAAAAAAAAAAACACTTGTACAGTATGAACGCAATTAGCACTTGTTACAATTGAATGTAGGAATGGTTATGAGAGTGACGGCATGGCCTGAAACTCACATTTATCACACAATAAGGCACTGTCAGTGTGTATGAAACAGCTGCCGAGGCTATAGAGATGCTGCAAAGTTGTTTATTTTTTTCCACTTTTACCTTTAATCATATAAGAAAAGTTTGTTGACAACTTAGAAAGTAGCGTGTTTGCTACTGTGAATATAGTGTTCCTCGATGCAACATACCATATACCCTGGTGTAGAAGGTCTCACCCCTGCTTCAACCATTTTATTCATGACTTTAAGCTGTATTTTAACTATTTAAAACTGTTGAAAGGTGACCATGCCAAAAGAATTTACATGTGACTTATCTGTCTTACTTTTGTTTTAATGTATAAAATCAAGCTTATTTTGGTTTCTATTTTTTTCTGCCTTACAATGTACGTGATTTCTGTGTGTTTAGGGTGTTTTTGTTTTTACAGTCTCTTTGCTTGGTTTGTGATGTATTGTGTACAGTACTTGTTCTACTGCTATTACCTCTGAGAGACTTTGTAACTCGCTGTTGTTGAACAAAAAAAAAAAAATAAAATAAAAAAAAAAAAAAAAATATTGGTTTTGAAATGGTGAAGTCCAGAAGTCCAGTCTGGGATAGGGCTGAATGACTAATTGCATTTGCGATATTATCGCAATATCATAAAATGCGATTTTCAAATCGCAAAGGCTGCAATTTTTAATTTTTCTTGTCCTGTCTTGTACTGTCCTGTTAAGTTCAGATAGTGCTTAAGAAGTGCAGTCCACATGTTTACATGTTTCATGAAACGTGAAGTTAGTTAGATAAGTTGAAGAGGTAAAGCCACAGATTTGTTTGCTTTATTGTTGTGATCTGTGCTTTAAAATGTATATTTTATATTTATTTAAAGTTTAAATAAATCTGAAATTGTTTATTATGAAACAGATTGATTTATTGCTTGTGTTCATTGAAAAATACACGACAAGAGGCCCTTGTAAAAATAATCGCATATTAAATCGCAATCGCAATAATGAGGAAAAAAATTGCAAATAGATTATTTTCCAAAATCGTTCAGCCCCAGTTTGAGAGTGTCCAAAACTACCATTCAGGAAATGTCCTACTATCTACATACAACATGTGGAATAAATAACACATTTATTTAAAGAATGTTTTTTACTCTCCAGTCACAAAGCTATAATTTTGTTGTCTTATTTGAGGGGGTTAAAGTTTCAGTTATGACTACTATTAAGTTTAATGTAAAGAAAAATAGTTTTATCTTGTTTACAGTTTTTCTCAATCGCTAAAACACTAAACCCTATTGTCTGAACCAAATGCTCAGTTGCCTGAACCCACTGATTGAAACAATCACTCTTTTGGCAAAACCATAAACACTTTTCACCTGTTTAGACACAACTTGCCAACACATTTTCATTGTGATGCACCCGTGCTGCATAATGGTGAGCACAGGTGACAAAAGTCAAACACAATGAAAGCACAGATGTCACCACTTGAACACAACAATTCAAAACTGATCACACTTGTGGCTAATGATGTAAGGGAAGAGCAGTGGTTTGTGAGGCCCTACAATGGATAGAAATCTGAGAGGAAGAGTTCGTGTGAGAGGAGGGCGAGGTGGTCAGCGAAGACAAAGAACAGTAATATCTGATGAAATCAGAGCTACTGTGATTGACCATGTTCTTGTCCATGGTATGAGCATGAGGGAGGCTGGACAAAGGGTACAACCAAACATCAGTAGATTCACTGTGGCCACCATAATCCGAAGATTTAGAGACGAGAACAGGTAATTACCTTTTTTTTTTGACATTATAGTACAGTATGTAAATGTTGACAGCAATTACTGTATGACATACTATAGAGCTGGTAAGTCCCGCCCATCCGTAAAACCCCACTGGACCTCTAGATTGAAAAACGTCAATCTGGCAAGCCTGGATACGGCATGCCAGGGGTTTTTTCCCCCGTTGCCTGGCCAGACAAAATGTGGCCTGTGATGTGGATGAAGTCCTGTGGCCTGACCCAGTACGGAGACATGATGCTGTGGCTGAGTAATACATATTTTTGTACTTTTTTACATGGGCTTACTGTACACAAGTGGCAACCGCATAAGATACGTGTAAATGCATAAGATTTCTGTTTTGTCTTTTGTGCTATGCACAGGTTCTTTGTTTTGCAACATGCATTTAGCCTACAGTGAATAAACATTTATTTCTCCAGTTTCATGTCCTGAGCATTGTGTTTTCTATTTTTCTACGTAGTGTTTAGTGACTGTTCAGTAGTGTTTTTAATTCTGATTGACTTGGGGCATGATTTGACAACACAGTTCAGTTTTGAGCACAGATTGAACTGTTTTGAGGTGAAAGTTTGGTTTTGCAAGAAGAGTCTGACGTTTTGTGAATGTAGCTTGGAAATTGTGTTTTGTGTTCACAGTTTAGAGAAAAGGAGAGCAGGTTTCAAGAAATATGTCTTAGCAATTGAGAAAAACTGTAAGACAACAGCACCATCATGTGGATATCTTTGGAATATAGACCATATATCTGTCTTCTTGATCTCCTTCCTAATAAAAGCAGGAATCCACACTATACACTGGTATTCTTGCACAGGGTCATGAAGTCTCTGCAATGTGTAAACTGAGAGGTGCAAATGCAAAGGGTAAATATGCTATTATTGATGTGCTACAGAAAGTACACATTCCAGATTGTTTTGAAAACAAGTTTGAGAAGATCATCTAAAAGAATGAAGCAAGTATACCTGAAACAAACTTTGTTTCAATGAAAACAAACAAACAAAAGTCAACATTTCTGTTTTATATAATAAAGAAATGTGTTGAGATGGAGGAAGCAATGCAGTAAATCAAATCAGTGGCAGAGCCTTCCCTTAAGCACAGCCTTGTAAAGTCCACGGTGAAGAAATATTGGAGTAGCTGAGTAGCTGCTACTGTTCTGACATATTGGTTTGGCCTCAGGTAAGCTGTACATCATCTTTTGTTTGCCAGAAGAGCTGCCATTACTGAGTTTGGGCCAGTATTAAAGCAGCAGTTAGTGGGCGGTGAGTCTAATATGTTGCTTTACGCAGTGTTTTTCCCCTTATTCTTAAAGGTCTAGTATTATGCTATTTTTCAGCCATTTATATTTGTCCTAAGAACCCCAACTACATAGTACTTGAGGTTTATGTTTCCATACTCGCCTGTTTTGCAGAGTTTTAGCCCTTTGAAAAGTCACTGTAATGAGGCTTAGACTCTGCGCCTCGCTCTAGGACAGGGCTATTCAACTGGCGGCCCATGGGCCAAAACCGGCCTGTGGCTCATCTATCCATAGTTAGTGAATAAATTGTTTAATATCCGCTAAAAACTGATCACATGCGGCTTTGCGACACTTCGCAGCACTTTGTGACGTTTTCCAACAGTGCTGCTTACAGCGCATATGGAAAGGTGCTTCAGATACTGTAAACAGCAGACATTTCACATTCAGAGGAAAAGCAACGGAAAGCTGACGCCGAAAATGGACAGTTCAATAAAGACTGGACTGATAAGTACTTCAAGACGACCCACGCCTACTTTGACAACGACTACCCACTGGGTTCAGATGCTCGGCAGACAAAACTAAAAACGCTTGTATTAAACTACCAACGAAGCTCTGCAATCTTCTCCCACACTTGGACGCTGCAGCAGAAGGCACCCACAGATTCTCTCTGAGTAGCATGGATACTTACGAAAAAGAAACAGTATTTTACCGATGCAGAAATGGTGAAAGAATGCATAATTGCCTCTGTGGATGAGGTGGTAACAGACGACAAAGTGAAACAACAGGTAATATCTTCTATTATGAGAATTCCTCTGCTGGATACGACAACTGCGAGAAGCGTGGATGTTTTAGCCACAGACGTTTTCAGTATACTCATTTCTTGTACTTTTTAACCAGCAGGTTACTTGTATAAAAACTAACTGATGCTGTTTCTGTTATTTAAACAAGAAGCTGGTCATGTTTTTTAGTTGTTGTTTTTTTTTTTTTTATTTCTTGCACAGAAAGCTAGCAGGTGTGTGATTTTGTGACTGTGCCCTTAAAAAAGTTAAACCTGAAGCTAGTCATTTTGCTGTTTTTCAATTTCTTGCACAAAAAGCCAGAAGGTGTTGTTACTGTTGTTTAATTAAACCACAAATTGGTCATGTTTTGCAGTCTATACCAGCAGGTGATGTGAATATTATTTAATTAAAATTGAAGCTGCTTGTATTTGTTATTACTTGTACAGCCAACTGGTGCTGTTTATAGAATTTGAAGAGTTCAATGAAAATATTGAAAATGTGATGGTGCTTTGTGTCAGTTTACTACAAGAGCAACTGTACCGTGACATTGTCACATTGTGTCACAAACATGTCAGATCTTGTCAAAGGTGATAAGAGGCGATGTAACGAATACTAAAAATGGAACTGCTCCCTGGGTGCTACACCGTGGCTGCCCACTGCTCCTCAGGGAGGCGTTAAATGCAGAGAACACATTTAGTGTATGTAGATTTATACATATATATATATATATATATATATATATATATATATATATATATATATATATATATATGGCAATAAAGTATAATGTATATTAAACCGCAGTGTTTGTTTTAGCTGTGAGGTAGTGTGAGAGGGAGGAGCTCACATTTCTATGTAGGGTAGGAGGAGCCTGGGTTGTCAGGAGGAGGGGTTTCTGTGATGTGACGTCACAACGCAAAAAAATTCAACTCAAAATGTGGAATAACAATGGAGGAAGGAAACAGAACTTGTTCAACTTTGTCCGTCTGAATGAGGCTAAAGGAATGTATATCACTGTAGCAAAACCATTATAAAGTGATTTTGTTTTTCATAATACTGTAAAATACTTTAAAAAGAAAACCTTGCTGGCTGAATTCTTTCAAAAGGCATTTACAAAGAGCTTAAAAGGCTGGTGGGGATCAAGGTGTGAGTCCAGAATAAGAGCAAAGTTTTTTGTTGTTGTACAAAGAAGTCTTTAGCAAAAGATTATCTATAAAATGGCTTTAGCAATATTGTTTTTTCACCTAAAAAAATACAAAATGTTGATATAATGCACTGTACAAGTGTTATTTAATTCTCTTATATTTAATAGTATCAATCACAGGACTAATAAGTTGTTTTGAAAGGGGAAAAAGCCAAATATTTAATTGGGGAAAGATAGTTATGCTTTACGGTAATACTCTGTATGAACTTTTAAAGTTTTGAATTGAATACATACAATAAAATAAACAAGTATGTATTTCCTTTGATTGAACCTCCAAATGTGATGTTCACTCCATATGTGAGTAGGTTTTTAACCATGTAAAAGGCTAACACAGTAAAGCAAACAAATTACATAAATAGGTGAACCAAAAGTAATCTTTGTAAGAACCTTCAATAAAGAAGTGAAGAAAATAAAGCTCATCAATAAAAAAATGTGAGTCTTTAATGTAGTATTATATCTATAAGTTTGTTTTTATTTGGACGACTTGTAAAATGACTTTTAAAAGCTACAATTGTACATTTGGTTTATTCTAAGTGTATTTCTAGCTCTGATTAGGCCAGCATATGCTGCTCATTGTTTTCCAGCGTGTTCTGTCTTTTATCCTAAAGGTGGCGCTACAGCAAACCTCTAAAGTTCAACATTTAAAACATTTACAACAAATCAACCAGATGTGCTACAGATTTGATATTTTTGTGCATTTAAACCTATTGCCAATTATGAAGTCTATTACGTGTACTTGTCGTAAACTATACAACTTACTATTGACACCAAACTTGCTTCAGCACATCTTCAGACAGTTTCACACAAACAAACCACACAGATTTTTTATTTATCAAAAATTGGGCCTTCAGTGCATCAAACAGTTTGACTGTAAATGGTAAAGTAACAATTTACTTGTAAATTCTAGCTAAATACAAAGGTAGGGTTAGGGTTAGTATCTACTGAACCCTGAGCAGCTTTGGGTAAGATGTGATTCTTGTCGGAACAAAACGAACGTTAGGACATTGGAGGAGGGATAAAATGTCTTTGATGGAACATTCTGATACCTCAAAGGACACATGACAGACAGACAGACAGTGATAGACACACACATGATAAAATTAGAATAAAAATACAGGGACTACATGAACAAAAGTATCAATTTCCATGTTTGAAACAGAGTAGAAAGATGTGAAAACGTTACGTATCAGTGTGTCACTATAGATGTAGGTGGAGGATTTTTCCTATTCTGAAAAACTTTACAGCTGTACAAATAAAAGTTGTTTGTTTTGAATCTATAAAGCTAAACATCAGCTTTTAACCTAAATCTACTAAATGTTCTGTCCAGTGTCAATAGCACTTCATTGGCCTTGGGTTTGATTCCCAGAATGAACCTAGGAAGGGACCTTTCAGAAATCAGAATCAGAAATCAGAAATGTTTTATTGGCCAAGTACAGTTTTTAGGAACAGACAAGTAATTTGACTTGGTAGTTGGTGCGTGAAACAAAAAACAAAGAAACAAGACAGCAACAAGAATATTAATAATAATGATAAATATAAAGGGTGAGGGATAAATAAAGGATAAATTAGATGAATATAAATATATATATATAATATATATATATGTCTTCATGGAGATGGTGATCGGTGGGGGGGTTCAGTGGGTGACTGGGGGTGTGTTCATGTGGATGGTGGCAGAGGGAAAGAAGCTGTTTTTGTGTCTGGAGGTTCTGGTCCTGATGGACTGAAACGTCCTTCTAGAGGGGAGAGATTGAGATGAGATGACACCGATGATGGTCGTGTCGACTTCAAACTTCAGGAGTTTTACCGACTGATGAGAGGAGGTGCAGCTGTTGGTGTACAGGGAGAAGAAGAGGAGAAAGAGCACAGCCCTGAGGAGATCCAGTGCTGATGGTCCAGGAAGTAGACATGGTTTTTCCCAGCTTCACGTGCTGCTTCCTGTCTGAGTGGAGTTTGCATGTTCTCCCTGCTTACTTTCCTTCCTGGTTTCACCGTTCATTGTAACTGCCACACTTTATGTTCTGGTACATTCAGTTTTGATCTGTATATTGTTTAGTTTTGGGGTTTTTTTTACACTGAGAATATTTCTAATTTCACATTTAGCTTTAACAAAGCACGTTTGTCTGTCTGAAACATTTTATTCCTGTACTGTCCGACACCCTTTAGTTTGAGAACAGCTGACATTCATAATTTCAGAATGCGTTCATCCTGATGCAGCGTTCTTCATTGAAAGAACCTTGGGAAGAAGTGAGCTAGTCCAATCCATCCCAACAATGATATACAGCAGGAGTGTCAAACTCATTTTAGTTCTGGGCCAAATTCAAAGTAGTTTGATGTTTAGTGAGCAACAGATTTTAGGGGCAAAGATATCACTTTCTGCACAATTTTGTATTTTAAATTTCATTGATTTTCTGACTAATTTAAATTTAATTTGCAGAAATGATGTGACATAATTTCAGGAAAATTGAGTTCTTTGAACAATTTGAAATTTACAATGACTCCAGTCATGTGAGAAAAGCATGTGAAAATCCTCCAAATATTGTGGAGTTTCATTGAATTTGAGTATTTACAGTAGATATCTGAGCTGATTTATCTATAACCGAGTAATTTGGACAATGATTTATGTTTTTTCTGTCTTCTTAACATTATCTTTCTTATCCATAGTGTTATTTGCCCATTGTTACTGCGTGTCTATGACTGGGTTTTCAAAAGCATAATGAAGGTTCCGCGGAACACCTAGAAGTCAATCAACTACTGATATAATGTAAAAGCTTTACTATATTAGAAAGACTTCTATAAAGTAGCTACAAATTCAATTGAAAAGCAGCCTGCACAATAGATCTTTTAAAAGTACATTTATATACCCTTTCAAGGAGTTTTATTTTTTTTTGTTTCCAGTAGCACTTTACATGAGGTTGTATACCTAAGGCTGACATTATGCTCTCATTATCTGTCATTAGCATGATTAAAGTGTCATGAAGGCTGTCATTACGTGTTGTTCGTGTAATTATGACACCTTTTGCTAAATTATGATACCATTAGAGCTATGTTGGCACTTTTGGGTTAAGTGTAAGGATCTAGTGGGGTTAGGGTTAAGGGTTAGGGGTTAGGGTAACAAACTATTCTCAATGACAGCCTTCATGACACCTTATTCATGCTAATAACAAGTGTCATGTCATAATAATGACAGCTTAATTCCTAACTTATTTCTTTTTTAAAAGTATATTACATGATATGGACAGTATAATGTTATACATAAGTGTATTTTCTAGGCATGTTAAACGTAAATATTTTCTCGACTATCAGACTGACAAATGTAAAAATACACTATCTTACTGCTTGTGAACAACATGCAAACACCTAAAAAGCCTATTTGATTGGGCTGTTTTCATGACCTAACATAAACAGAGTACAGTACATATAGAGCATGAAGAAAAATCCCTTTGCTGTGCTGCGTGGGAAGAATGTCCTCCACAAAGTTCCCTCTCTACCTTCCTCCCGTTCAAAAAGTGCTGCAGTTGCACATACATATCCCATTCATATATTGAAGCAAATAAAACATTGATGCTCCCTCCAAAGCCTCCATCCTTCTTCCCCTCATGTTTCAAAGACAATAGCACTTTGCCAGCAATTTGTTTCACACTAGATTTATGGCTTGATAAATATTTAAAATCAAATTTGGCAAAAAGACAGAGATGGATGTGACACCCCAGGCTGTCGTGGGATTGCGGCACACTCCAAGTGCATGGGTGGTCCCTGCATGCCAATCTCCTATTCACGTGCATACGCAGCACCTGTGGATGTGCACGCTTGCAACTGCACCTGAAGAGAAACTCCTTATCTTAGAATAATTGGAGGGCAACCATCGACTTCTTGCATGTCTTTGTAAACCTGTCTGCTGAACATTGGTGGCACTTTTAGGGGTCCACCGATTGCAATTATCTGGCCAGTCACCGTTTTTTTAAAAGCCTGACCTGCCAAATCGGATTTTGGCGGATCCAGATTTTTTTTTTTCACAACAGAGCATGCACCTTGAATGTTCCCATCTTATTTTATTGTAAAACATTGAACAATATCCATGAAACAGTATTAACTTCTTGTTTTAACTGCACGGTTATCTCAAATATAAATGAAAAGTTATGAGCATTGCTGTCCAAAATACTAAATTATATCAGTTTCTTTAGTCTTTCATTTTTCACATTTTAAAAACAAATAAAACTTGTGCATCAGGGTCCACTGCAGACCTGTTTGGAGCTCTTTGCCAAAATAGTGCACAGCAGTTTTTTGGTTTTACAAATAAAGAAAATCACAAGGTTTGAGTTAGATGATGAAATAATAATCTACAGGACAAAATAACAAAACATCTTCAAGCAGCAATAAAGTGTCCTGAGTTTTAAGTATCTTTGTAGAACAAACAAATAGACAAAAAAAAAAATGTCCAAATGCAGCAGCTTTGTGGATATTTAAATGTAAAAATACTATTCAAAAAATAACTTCCAACAGCTTACAGGATAAAAGCTCCTTAAAAGTTTCTTCTACAAAAATAATAAAGTGCAGCATGTGTAACATTTTCATAAGTCATTTTTGTGGCTTTAGACTTCAATTACATTCATGTATATAATATGTTCCCTACAATATAAACAGGTTCATAATATAATTATTTTTTATAGTTTCTGTTTCCACTGTATCCAGAATAATAGTAATTCTCAACAAGAACTATTGATTGATTTGTCACATGACCGTTCCAGGGATTGAGTTTGTTTTATTTAGTTTCACATCTACCTGTAGCTCTATGTTTTTTAGACTGATGACAACTTGTTTGTAGTTTTATTTCAGAAAATTTCACTTTTACAGTTACAGCTGGAAACCTTTGTTAATTGAATATCCTAGTTAAATTACAGCAACCAAATTAAACTATATCAACTAAGTGAATTAATAAAAATAACCTGTGTAAAGGCTTTTTCAAACTAAAAAATTATCTTGTTAAATCTGTGACCTGTTGACCTGCACAACTGAAAGAATCAGAATCGAGAATCGTTATTTCTTGGCAGAAGTACTTTTAAACACAGCTGACATAAAAGTCTCATTTTCAAATATGTAGAATAATTGTGAATTTATCAGTAGCAGTAGTAGTTTTAATATTTTAGTAAATTTTTTGCAGGCACCTTTTTTGTCCATCAAATGTATTTAAAATAAACTAAAATTAAAGAGAGAATGTCATTTAACTGTTGAACCTTGTCATAATTTTATTTATTTATATATTTTTTTAAATTAAAAAAAAAAAAAATGTTTATGGTCTTGGTCTTGGTCTCGGCTTGTCTCGGTCTTGGTCTTGACTCGGTCTCGGCTCCCGAAAGTCTTGGTCTTGTCTTGGTGCATTCTGGTCTCGGGCAAGTCTTGGTCTCGGATAGTGTGGTCTTGAACACAACACTACATTTGCTCTCTTTTTTTTGTGTAATACTGACAAACTGCGAACATGCTAGGCTAACCGTGCTCCAGGGGACTGTTGTTGTTATTCTGTGTAGCAGGCATGCATGTACATGCACACATCACTTGGTGGGCGGGGCCTGCCAGTCATCTCACAACAGAAGGGGACAGTGGCTGACTTTAAGACGTTTGTGGAGGTAGAAAATATTGGTTACATATGCAAGGATCGATCTGTGCATCCTTAGTGGCATGTGCTCATGAATTAGCACAGAGAGGGATGCAGCAATTTAACAATGCACCATATTGTTGCACATGCTTGCATGTGGTTCATGTGGATCTTGTGGTGATGGAGACTTGTTTTCCATGCATGTGTTTATACTACCCAGAGACTCCTGCTGTGACCGTTGAGCAAGGTGCTGGGTTTTGTGCCAAGACTTTACAAATGCTGCTGAGTCAACTGTGGCTCGAGGAAAACTAGCCAACAGGCAACAGCATGACAACATATTGACTATGCCTTCACAAGTACTTCCTGCTGGTTCAGAAAAGACGCTTTTTTGATTGCCGTCACATATGACTCAGCTTTATAGATGTTGGATCATTCCCTTCCATTAGCATAGCTTTGCACTAAATACAAAGCAAAATAAAACTAGCACACCACAGTGAGTGTCAACTCCCACCTAAAGAAAAATGGGAGCTTAATGAGCCAGTAATGCCTCATTGATGTGTGGCCACCGCTCCATTCATCAACATTTTACAGCAAAGAATCATTCTCTCAGTGATGACTAATAGCTCAACTAAAGATGACAGAGTAAATCATTTGTTCAGGACCAGGTGAGGTTCCCTGTGCTGTTACCATGTGGACCCTCCAGTGACTTTGTAAAGCAATAGACAAGCTGCATGCTGGAGCCCACTTTGGGACTGGTTTGAAAGATTTAGTGTTACACTTTCCATTAATCAACCTGTGTTGAAGCTGCGTTGGCTTTAATAAAGTTTGTTGAGTAGGTTCACAAGGATACACTTAGTTCAACAAGCACAGCTAGTGCAGGTTTTACAGTATTATGCCTACAAACAAACAACTCACATTCATTTCAATGTTAGTTCCAGATGAGTGAACAATTTGTTACTGCTGACATATTGCTAACATTGGTTACTCTGTCCTAGAGTTTAGTTGTTGAAATGTTTGCCATTGATAAGCCATGTGATCAAATTCCAGTAACAAACAACAAAAAAATTCACTTTTGTTTATTTTTGTTTTCAAAGTGAACGGACACGTTTTATTTGTTTATTAGATTGGTTTAGGGTTAGGATTATAATCTCAGTACGGAGGTAAACTCAGTACGTGACACCAACTATAACAATTGATTTTTGCTATTGGCTGAGAACAAGATCATGTGATGTTCTGGGACCATCTTACGTCACAAACAAGCACTGTTAGCCCCGCCCTTTTTTATAAAAACTAGCACCTGTGGACTCTACAATCTATGGTGAGTAGGTTGGATTGAGAGGAGAGTGAATAGAGGTATACTGAGTAATTAGTAGCTAGTTAACATAGCATAGTTCATTGGAGATTTTATAGTAGCCCCGCCTGTACTCTTTAAGAACAAGCAGCAGTAGCATAGTAGCAGTTAGCTTAGCGACAAGCAACAGTTCTCCATGGCTGTTTTTTTTTTTTTTTTTTTACTGTTTTGACAAATAAAAGGTAAGCCTGCATTTTATTTTCATTTTCTGCTCTGCTGCTGATTCATTAGATTAGTTGTGGCCTCATGTTATGGGAGTAAAAGTTTGTAAATATTTTGTATTTGTGGGTTTTTGTGTTCTGAAAGCTTAGTTTAGCTTTGTGGCTAAATTAGCAGTGATCTTGCACTGTCCTTGGAGCTGAAACAAAACAGATTTTGACAGCTGTCATTCAGAGAGTGAGAGACGGATTCTCTGTAACGGGCGATTGTTTGTGCTTCTTTAACACTGATTGGTTGTTTGCAGTGACGTGCAGTCAGGGTAGGCAAGGTAGGCAGTGTCTACCCAAGGGTGAATTGATATTTTGATTATTTGTTTTAATTATAATCTAATTATAAATTATATGTTTTTCCATTTTCAATAGCCTACAGTATGTATAAGTTTGAGCGTTTCATAGTCCAAATTACAAAACAGCGCTATTTCCTGGAACGGCTGCAGTATCACTCCGCTGTAAGGCAGGAAGAGGCCACACCCCCTCCCAAAAGCACATTGCTGCTCTGCCTCTGTTCCCTTAGCGTGTTTTTACGTGTTTGCACATGCTCAGTCAGTTCCACAAGATGAAAAACTATTTACGTAAAAAGGCAGCTCTCTACGTGCTATGCTAAATGCTATACGTAAGTTCACAGTGCTTTAGTGAATTGATCCCATGTGGCTGCTGCTGCTACGTTCTCTAGCTAGTGGGTGGGATAACACTAAAGGAAGGATGACAGCGCTAGAGACGATAAAGAGACTTTTTTTTTTAGGAAAAACGACAGCTTTTAAAAGATGGGAGACCAACACCTGAGCTACCAGACCTTTAGCAAAGGTAAGGTCAGAAAATTGTTCATATTTTCGACAGTGAAAGGAAGGATTGGCTTTGTGGATGCTTCTCACTGAGGCTGTTCCGAGTTGTTGTTGTTGGCAGTTTCTCCGTGTTTCTGTGTTTCTAACACAAACAACAGATGTGCTGTCGTGTCATGAGATACAGTATATCTTGTTGGGAGAGTATGGAGGTTATATTAAATAATTGTTTATGTTTCTTTAATGGTGTTTTACGATGTTGATTTTGTTAGATGGCTAAATGCTTGTTCATGTGGATCTTGTTGGGTTTTTTCTTTCTTATTATGAGTTTTTTATTTTGATAAGTGCATTGAGATGACTTTGTTGTAAATTGCTTTATACAAATTAAGTTGGATTCAATTGAATTAACACTTACCAGCAGAAACATATGAACTTGTCATTGGTGGTCTCGATTTGCAACGCCCTGCCTACCCAACCCTAGATGGTCACGGCACGTTACTGGTTGTTTGTGTTCACGTTATATTATTGGCCCATTTAATTAGCAAAAAGCACTTTAAAAATGTATTTTGTGACATTTTTGTCTCTCTTTTAGTGCCGGTGTAGTGTAAAATAATCCTACGCGTGTAATTTTCCTACCAGCACATGGCGTACTAATAGCGTAGTAAATATTTACACGTATACGTACAACATTTTGCTACTGTAAAATGTTCCTACTATGATAAACCATAGATTGTAACTACGTTTGATAAACGGGAATAATGAACATCAAATTTTTTCAGATTATTATTATATAGGATTATGTTGTAGGGGTGGAGCATTATTTCACAAAGGTAATTATTTACATTAAATTCCCTTTTTCTGAATTAAATGACATATACAGTATTATCAAGTAACAATTAATCTCATCACTTTTCAAGTCAAATAAACATTTTTCGGGCAGAAATATTGATTCTATTCTGAATGCAGTAACAATGAATTATTTTTGTGATTACTTCAACAACTAGTCGAAATAATCATTTTCATGTTTGAGGATGATAATTACCCCTGAAGTCCATCTCTGACACCTGTCCGTAGGTTTTTTTTTAACGCGGTATCCAACATGCCGGGTGCGCATGCCCATTGTTGACCGTAGGAGTATTTTGACGGTAGGATTATTTTACACTAACACCGCAACAACACCTGACGTTTGCGCCGGTAACTGATGATTTACAAATTAAGCACTGCTTTTACGAAAAGCAGAAAAAAGTTGATTAGGGTTTTAGGTACTCTAGCAGGTTTTTTAACTTGCCTATGCCTAATTAGTTTTTTTCTCCATACCAAAATAAATAGCATAAGCTAATTTCAGCATAACAACTGAGCAAAGTCACACTTTTAATTCACCCATTGGTGTTGTAAATAGATGAAGCGCTTAGCTACAGGCTTTGGCAGTAGCCTGAGCACATGGTGAGTGCAGACATGCAAAACAAGCTAATGCTAGTTCGTACAGGCCACCTACAGAATACAAAATTTTCCTTTTCTTTCTACGATCTGTTCGGTCTTTTAATGTTTTATATATTGAATGATATCCTGATTTTATTCCACTTCCTGCTTTCCACAGTTCACTTTTCTATCATGAGCTCATTTGAAAAAAGTTTAGTTTTCAAAAAGATTTTTTTCAATATGGTGCCTTCTTAATAGTAAAGAGTTTTGAACACGCTCTTCTTTTAGCTGTCAAGATTCTTGATCCTTAGCAAAAAAAAAAAAGTCCTGGTTTGAAGCGTTGCAAAGTGGTTTCCTAGTAGTTACAAAGGTATGCCATCATCCTACGGCGATGACAGTAAAGAAAGATTTAACATTGTTGCATCTGCCCCTTCTGATCTCGTCTTTCTTTGGCTGTTGATTTTTTAACACCCTTCATAGCAATTAAATTTTTTGGGGAGCTCAAATTTGTCTGAGAAGATGAGGCAACAAGGAAGAAATCTCCCTTTTCCCTGTCACCCCCACAGTGTAGCAACTGAATCGTTCAGTCTTGGTAACTTTTCTCATCATGCTTAAAGGGACATTGCTCGTAGTGAGCAGTGACTCACTGTTTGATCAGTAGAATCAACACAAGTGAAAATGAATGGGAGAGCGAGTCTTTTCTTTAAGTAACTTGCAGGTGTATTCATTTTTTTTATTTATTTTGAGTTCAATATATTTGACAAGCAGGTTACACCTATTCACACATTTGTTTTGTTTGTTTATATCAGACATAGCCAACTGGTGGCCCTTGGTCTAATTTTGTGCGCTCCCCAAAGTAAAATCTTACAAAATGAATCCAATATAACGAAAACATGTGAAAAGTCAATAAAAAGTACACATGATCACGTCAAAAACACTTAAAAAAAAACACAAAATGACAACAAATATTCACAAAAAGACTCACAAAACACAGAAACAGAAATAAACAATACATCTCCAAACACACACATATGGACAAGAAAAAAACACACAAAAGGACAACAGAGATACTCAAAATGGTGACAGAAAATAATACACAAAATTACTCCAAAGACACCCAAAAAAAAACAATGGTCAAAACTGTTAGTTCTTTGCTGTATTAATTCAATTCAATTCAACTCAAGTCAGCTTTACTTATATAGTGCAAATTACAACATTAGTCATCTCAAAGTGCTATCAAAATATAAAATTCAACAAATAAATAAAAAACCAACAAATCCAGAACCAGGCTCAGAGGTGGCAACCATCTGCTTGGACTGGTTGGGTCATGTTTATTTGCTTCAAAAACACATTCCTGTGGTGCAATAGCTATAAATACTGGATAAAAACAACAATCGCTATCAATCTTTACCTTCCTTTACTGTACTCACAATTATTTCTGTACCCTTTACCCTGCACAGCATGTTTAAACTGAACCTCTAAATGTCTTACTTTCCATTGAATCAACTTTTCTAATGTACTCTCCGTGTTGGCACACATGAGAGGAGATGCACATACAGATGAAGCTAGACGCAGGTGGCCGAACAGCAGTAGGACACACCAACAGAAGAAAGCAGCCTTTAAAGCAAGCTGAGCCTCCAACTGCTCCTGCACATCTTTTCTCTTATCTTAATAAGTAATGAGGCTGCCACAGGCTGACAATGAAGTATTTTAAAAATAGTTCTAATGTATGGCTCTGAAAGGAGTGGCTGGACATTGATGTATGGCACAAACAGGATTGAAAACAAGTGAAATATTAATGGGCTGTTCCACAGCAGTTAATGTGGGAATTACCTGATTTCTTCAATGAGAGACGGGGCTGTGGATAATGCCATGACCTGATTTATAGAATGCAAACATAGTAATCATGCAAAATATTATTTTTGGAATTGAAACTGCCAAATTAAACGTTCTGCTTGTGTGTAATTGAGTGCTTTTTTCTCTCTCGCTATTTCTGGTAAAAGTCAAGCCAAAGGCTCCATTGTGTTTATCATCTCTTGGAACTGAAATCAACATAATCCATCTCTTTTTCTGATTTCCATTAACTTAACTGGACTGGACCGATGGTCCTCATTTGAAATAGAGTGAGAAAAACAGTAGAGCTAAACTTTCTCCCAGTGCGGGTCTGTGCACCAGTGAGTGGAGTGGGAAGGGAAGGCAGGTGAGCCAGGAAATGTGTTACATACAGTACAGACATTAAAACCCATTGGTGAAGCAACATGCTGCTTGACTTACTTTGGATTGTACAATCTTTTACTGACTGCCAACAAAATCTTTTTTAACAATATTATCATAAGCCATTCATTTTTATGATCAAAATTATGTATATATAATAAGGATCAATTTTTTTTAGGACCGATGCCTATACCAATTTTTTTTCATCAGCCTTAGCTGATGACCGAAACGGAATGCCGATTTTCTTGAGCTGATACGACTTTTGCTCCCTCAATTTACCTCATTATTTTTTTTAAATATTTTTTACATTACACAATGATGATAACAAATGGTACTAGTCTCAATTTTGAAACAAGAAACATTTATTGAAATTAACAAAGGTGAGGTAGAACGACAACAAGTAAAAAATGTTTAACAAATAATAAAAAAACAGTTGATGTAGAACAAGAGAAATTAAAAAAATATACATTTCTTCTCTCTGTAAATAATGCGGATCGGCAAACGCAGCAGCCTGCATCGGCCGATGCCGATACACGTAAAAAACACAAAAATCGGCTGATAATATCGGCCGGCCGACGTATCGGTCTATCACTAATTCAGTAATAAATCATAAAAACACATGGAGGCATTAAGTGATGAAGACAGTACTTGACAGCTCATGAGCCCAACAATTTAGAGTACGTGACATCAAGCTGATATCAGTCTATGGCAGACTGATGGCTTGGGACCACACACGGCCCTCAGTCTAATTTTGTGGGAAAAAAAAAAATACACAAATTGACAAAAAACTATAAACAAAACATATATATATATATATATATATAGCACAAAACCTTTCTCATTTTACAAGTTCGCGGTATACCCATAATACAAATGCAAAATGCACAGGCTACATTCAAGAGACAGATAAACCAGAGGAAACAAATGTTCCTGTGTTTTGTGGGCCTTAGTTTTAGTTAAAAACACACCGAATGGAAAACAAAAGCCCAGTTATGCATCAAAGAGTTTGCAGATCACTGGAGCTGTAGCATTCTTCGCGGCCACCTCAATGCTAAACATGTTGCAGCTTGCACCTCAATGCTAAACATGTAGCAGCTAGCAGGGACAATGGTCCTAATGGGAGCAGACAGTGTCTCCAATCCACACTGGACAAGATGACAGGGTTCAGAGCTAAAATAAATAAGTCCATGAGTGATAAATGAACAAAGTCAGTGGATAACTGATTGTAGTGGACAGTCGACCACTCTCAGTGGTAGAGGATGTGGGCGGGGCTCGAAGCGCTGCTACAGATAGCATCGTCTGACTCAACTTATTAACTGCTATGTACATCGACTATTTCAAACTAAATTCATCAGCTTCATCAGATTCAGTTGCTCTGTTTATTTCATGCCAACTGTTAGCACTCAGTGATGAAAATATTAAGCTCATTCATTGTTTTTATTGATTGAGTCATACACTAAAATCCATTTAATTTGAAAAAAAAACCATTGGTTCTATTATCAAATATTGGCTAGAGAAAACCCAGGCAAGCATGGGGAGAACATGCAAACTCCACAAAGAAAGGACCAAAGTTTCCACCACGTTTTTATATCTTTATAAATCCGACTCACAAAAATTCAGTGTTTATGCCAAAG
The DNA here is from genome assembly GCF_900634775.1 of Gouania willdenowi. Classification (NCBI taxonomy): domain Eukaryota; kingdom Metazoa; phylum Chordata; class Actinopteri; order Blenniiformes; family Gobiesocidae; genus Gouania; species Gouania willdenowi. The sequence continues at coordinate 14,589,313 of NC_041046.1, read as the reverse complement.
TAACATAACGCATATTTCTAGACTTGTATTCATACTTTAAAGGCATTTTCTGTAAGAAGGATTCCTGAGTTGGTTTGTTTTTTTCTCCACAGGCTTTTATAACATCTAAAAATGTGTTTGCCAACCCCCTGTCATCATCTCTTAAACAGCATTGGTACGTAGCTGGATGTGGCATGTAGTAAAAAAACTAAGTAAAATATCTACCAACCCATAATTCTCCATTCTAAATCCAGTCCATTGTTAGAAATAAAAACAGTGATCATCACAGCAACAAGCTAATTGAGCATCGCTGGCATGGAGAAGACAGCTCACGTCTGAGTGCTAACAGAACCAGAAACATGAGTAACACACATTCATCCAGACATGGGCAACTGGTGGCCTGCAGTCTCTGTTTTTGCGGCCCTCAAAGTAAATCCCCTGAAATTGTATTTCAGAAAGATTAAAAAGAACATGAAGCGCACAGTAAAACACAAAATAACTCAAAATGCACAAAGTGCACAAATAAATCCTAAAATGCACAAAATGGCTCATGAAACAAAATCCCGACAAAGACAGACACAACAACCACTTAAACAAACAACACAACAACACATCACATAATAGTTCCAAAGACACACAAATTATTGTAAACAAAGTTACACAACATGACAGAAAACAACAACAAAAATACAGAACGTGACATCAAAAATGAACAAAATCGACAACAAAAATGCAGAAAATGACAGACAAATACACAAAATTACAACAAGAACACACAATATAACAAAAAACACACTTAATGACTCCAAAAACACAAAATGTCTAAAAACTAACAAAAATTCAAAACCACAAAGACAAAAATAAATATATAAATAAATAAAACCCTTTCCCCCATCCTGTGTTAATGCTGACATGAATGTTGATCATGTGCCCATCTGATCAGATACAATCACAGTTGTGTGGCCCCCGCTGTGATAGAGTTGCCCATTCCTGCATTCATTCATATTTACATGTAGCTATTATATCTTAGCACACCACAAGGGAGCAGCAGTGTAAAAGCTAGGAGCTTCAGCAGCTTATTAGGCTCAATCATCAGCTCACAATAATACATTCTATTGGATAGTACCATTGTGAATTGTGATGAACAAAATGCAATCAATGATAAATTCAGTGCAAATAACCAAAGAAGCACCATTTTATTATACATACCATGAATCGGAATCCTCCCCTAAAAACAAAAGTTTGTATGTTGTGTTTCTCAGAACAGGGATATGTCTAGAGTTTGGACAGGGTGCTGGAGTAGTGAGTGTAAGTGGCTCACCCAGGAGACCAGGCCTAAAACAACACTGATGTACAGAATTAAAAAGTTCCTTTTGAGAGCAGCAGAGGCGTCCCAGAATACTTGGAAATGCCATTCAAACACTGGAAAGGTCAATAGTTAGAATAACTTTTGTTAGAGGAAAAAGAAAATCTACTGGAATTAACCCAAATTGCTTCCACATTTGCTCTTTGCTTTGAGAACCAGTTATTACCAAAATTGAGAGCAGACACTGACACCATTTCTGCAATATTTGGTGTCTTATTCAAATGTCAATGAGCTACAACTCCACGTTCACACTGTAGTTCTTGGTTCCATGATCCTCTCCTCGTGCTTACTAAGATATTATCTAAAAAGTGAAGGATGACACTTCACCCACATTGCCTAGTATGAATGTAGTGTGTGAGTGAGTGTTGGCGGTTGTCGGAGGGACCAATGATTCACTATGGCAGCCTCCCCTCCATCAGTCTGCCCCAGGTCAGCTGTGGCTACAATAGTAGCTTACCACCACTAAGTGTGTGGAGTGAAAGAATAATTCCTTGATTCTGTGAAGCATCTTTGAGTGTCCAAAAACGTGCTAAAATTATTATTATTTCATTGAATTTGTGTATTTGGAGGGACTGAGATGTTTAAGGCTGAATTGGTTGGTAATTTAAACAATGATTCATCTTTTCCCTTTCTTTTGCAGGCCAAAATGAATGCTCTAAAGCAGTGTTTCTCATATGGGGTACGTGGTGGCACTACGGGGGTACTTGAGAGAGAGGAAAGTTAACAAATAAAGGGTCAGCGTTGGTCCCACTCCAGATGTGAGATGTCCGGAAATGATAAAAACTATAGAAATAAATCTATTCAGGAGGCACTAAATCAGTGTTTTTCAGCCTTGGGCTCACCTGGAGTTTAAATGGGGTTGTCTGATATTTCTGAAAAATTCAAATAGATTTTTGAAATTTTGTAATTATTTTTAAAAAATAAAATAACAATCTCAAACAACTGTATTTCTATACTTTCACTTTGTGAATTTAGTAAAATGCAGTAAAAAAAAAATCTACATATATATCTCAGCTTAAATGATCAAAAACTAATTCTCATTAATATTCATTCCATCATTATGCTCTATAAAATAGTTTTCTGAGCAAAATGTTGTAGTCGGACAAAGGGGGTACTTGGATTTAGAAATAAGAAAAATTGGTACTTGAGCCAAAAAAGTTTTAGAACCACTGCTCTAAAGGGATATATTGGCCCCCGGGCCTTGAGTTTGACACAAACTTTTGGAAAAATTAACAAAAAGAAATAAATAATAATCTATATATTTTTTTTAAAACAGCATTTTTTTTTAAAGGGATAGAGGAGTAGAAATGCCCTCTGCACATGCACAACACTCTACCTGCGTCCAAGAGGGAACACCTATGTGTACAAGAGTGCATGCACCAGCCCAGTTTTCCTTGTGCACAGCTCTGTTTACAAGTTGGAGTCGGCATTCTCATACAAGCTGCTGGTTCAGTTTACCTTTTCCCAATACTAATTTTCCCACTATGGCAGACTCGCCACCGGTAAGTGAAAATCCGAGGACCCGATGCACACGACGGCCCTTCATAAAAACATATCGTCAGAATGATTGATAATTAGGAGGACCAATAGTTAAGATGATCCACCCGCAATTTGAAGCCAAAATAACATCGTCCACTACACCTTTAACTATTGTGCTATTGGAGCTGTGTATTTTTTCGTTCGTTCAATTAAATGTGTCCCTTTTACACTTTCCATCTTAATAGTGCTATGTGCTGTTTTTTGGATTAGCCTCAAACTGCACCATTAGGACACACATTGTGAAGGAATCAATGAAAAAAAAACCTGCACTGCTGTGAAACGTTTACTGGTTGGTTTTCTCCTGATGTTTCACAGCGTTTGGTGTTTTGCGTATCAGCTCTCCAAACAGGCTCCATTACTCAGGCTAAACTCCTCTGTTAAAGCACAAAGTGGCTCCACGATGCACTAGCTAGCACTATGCATGTTGGTTGTGATTGTTCTCTTTGTGACTGGAAAGTGCAATGCAAGATGTTAAGTGATACTGCCTTAAGCTAATGTCTGGGAGGTGGCAGCAGCTGGGTTGGTTTCTCATCCAAAAATGGATACGCACACGCACACACACACACACACACACACACACACACACACACACACACACACACACACACACACACACACACACACACACACACACACAAAGACCTTTTAATTTCATTTGCCAATCAAGTACCTTTAATCTTACTCATATCCTGTCTGGACGCCACATTTACCTCTCATGCGTTCCCTCCCTTTTTCACGAACATAGCGCCACTGCAAACTGAAATGAAAAGCAAATATTAATATTTGCTGGTCTTACTCAGGAATGTAAAATTTGAGAAGTCCAGGAAAGTAATCCGTTCCCCATTTAATGACGAGTTCACTCTCGGCTCTGAGAACGACTTTCTTTTTCTAAATAATTGAATTTTTTTTTAATCTTATTTTTTAATGAACATGTGATATGTCTTTAAATGGGATTTCAATCCACTTTAAAGCATATTACTCTTTTTTTTTTTTTTTTTGCTTTTGTTCTGCTATATTCCAGAAACACTTTTTCTCCAACTAATTTGTCTGACATACAGGCCGATGACCATTTATCCCAGCTACGTCTTCAGAGATGTTTTTGTTCATTTAATGCAATTTTTGACCAAAAGATGGACAACTGATTTCAAAAGGTTGCTTAGAGCTACAATCGCCTGAACTGAAAAGCTGGTTAGTATTGAAGTATCTTTATGAGAAGCAGGGAGACCATGCTTGGTAATTTCAGTACGATGGATGGTCTTCACATCAGTACTTTCGCATTAGGGAACCAATTATTGCACGGTGAGAAGAAGGAGTCTTCGTAAATATGAAATAGGTGGTGTTAGGGTAGCATTAATCAAGTTAACCCACAGACACAGTGGGATCAAAAGGGCCTCAACAATATTAACCAATTTGTCTGTCTGCGCACAAATCAGCTGATACCAGATAATTCCAATGTGTGTCTTCAGAACAATCTGATCAACAACATAGACACAGGTCTGTGACAATGGAAACTTAGTATATTTCACATTTTCAAGCAATAGAAGATATGAAATAATCTGGTGCATCTAATGTATCTGCACAATGTTGGCGATTAATATGATTTGACACTGTTTCTGATAAAAACATCCATTTTGCAATTTGTTATGCTGCAGGGAGTACTTTTCTGTGCAATTCTGCATCACTGACAAATGTTTTGGCAACCTCTCAGATGCATCAGTGGTAGGTCTATCCAAAGTCAGATAAAGTTACAGAGAGGTATGACCGTGTCACTCTATTGCTTGTGATTTGTTTTTGTTTTTTAAAAGTAGAGAAAAGTCGTTGCTGATAGACCTAAAACAGTATGTTGGCTATAGGCTTGTTGTTGCGCTTGATATATCCTGTAATGTTGAATTGACCTTAACTACCATTGTTTTGTTTGTTACATTTTTATACCGAATGAGATCTGCTTTTTTATAGTAATATATTGTACATTGGATCATTGTACTAATCTATAATTATTTAAAGAAAAACATTTATTTTGTTAAACAAAATTTTGTTGAATGAGTTGACATTAATCAAGCACATACTGTTTCAAGTTGTTTGAGAGTAGTTTGCTTGTATTGTCTGCAAATAAAGAAATGCTGGCATTTTGCAATACTTTCTTATCTTTTCATATTACAATTTGGTTTACAATACTGTCTGGAATTCAAAATTAAGAAATGACAAAAGACAAAAGAATGACAAAAATTAGTAAAAAAAAAAGCTAAAGTACTGATGTGCACACACATTGAAACCATATTGTGAGGTGGCACCCTTAACACACTAAAATGATGTAGGAGTTCATACAAAGAATGGTTTACACTGCTCAAACATATACTGTAGATAACAAGACTTGGTAATGTTACACACTTCTAAAAGAAAGTAATCCAACATCTGCCAGTTTGTACACAATTGTGCCAATAAAGGCTAAAACCCATGCATACAATTTATACTAACAGAATTGATGCACTGTTCTAAGACCTCTCTACATAATACAAGCATCAATACAAAATATGTGCGATACTTATAAAAATGTATACGATGTAAAGATTATCTAGATCAGTGGTTCCAAACCTTTTCACATTCCCGTACCCCTTCAGACATTGAACCTGAAGCCATGCACACTTAAAAACATAATAGTGTAAGCCCTAGAGCACAAATCTGGCCCTTAAACCATCAAATTTGGCCTGCAAGAGAAAGTTAAGAATATAGAAAAAACATCATTTATTGTCCAGTTTACCAAATAATTAAGTTCTAGATAAATCAGCTAGGATATCTCAGATATCTAAATACACAAATTCAATGTATATTCCACATATTTGGTGAATCACAATTTTCCCATACTTTTTCATCATGAGTCCAGTCATTTTAAGTTTAAAATTGTTGAAAGAAGTTAATTTTCCTGCAATTATTTAACATAATTTCCACAAATTAAATACAAATTGATCTCAAAATTAATGAAATTTGAAAGCAAAAATCCTACAGGGACTAATATGTTGCTTGGATATTGTTGGCGCCTTACATACTTTTTGTATGATTTATATGTGTAAAGTACAAACTTGGGTACATTAATCAATGTTTTTTTAATTTCTATTCACATACCCCCTATTTACGTACCACTGGGGGTACCCGTACCCCACTGTGGGAACCTAGGCTATAGCTAAAAGCCGAACAAGGAGATTTATGCATCCAGAAATTGAACTACAGTAATTGTATGTGAACGTTCTTCCCGAGAAGTTCCTCCCAGAACTTTATTGGAGATTTCTCATGTGGAAGGGTCTTCATACTGACATTTTTAATTTAATCCAGTGTTATTTATTCTCTTTTCATCCCATTATTTTCTTGTTTTTAATTATTTTCATATTTTTCATTGGAATGCCTATTTTACATCTGATAATTACAAATATTCTTTTTGTGAGCATTTTCTTTAGAGTTTTATTCATTTGTAACTATGTTTGCTATTGTAGAGTTAGACAAGCTCAAGAGCTCTTTCACAGAAAATCTGTTTTCTGCTTCCGTCAGCTACTAAACTGTTAAATCTGTTAACACCCCAACAATCAGTACAGATGGGGATCCTCCTCCTATTGTGAGGCTGTAAGACTGAAATACTGTGGAGAGGATGGTCTTTATTGTGATTCATTGTTGCATGGTTTAAATATGGCACTTTCACTTGTTGGCTTACTTCCGGATAAAAAGAAAGGTATATTTAGGTTAATGCACAGAGAGCTCTAATGATCTGTCATTCCATGTGGACAAGAGAGCTGAGTCCGCTGCTCCACATAAAAGCCAGCAATGTGGCCATCTGCTTGGATTCTCTCCATCTCCCTGGAGACCCCATCTGTTTTTACATGATCAATTACAGTTCAGCTATGCCCTGCTACTACTAACCAACCACAGGCACACACTCCACATACACCCATGTACATGTACTTCAACTTTGAATAGTAGACCAACTATTGTTGAAATCACCAAAAACAAGATCTAGCAAGACAACAAGGAGGCTAAGTCTGTAGATTGTCACTACATTCACTTCTTTCTTACTTGGTTTCTATTCCCTCCTTTTCTTACAAGATACCACTTCTTTTTTTTTTTATCTTGTCTGCACATGCTGTCAAAAGTGCAATCATGAGATAGCAATGCATGTTTTGTTATTGCAATAAAATAAATTGATTTTTTTTATTGCTTAATTGTGACCATCATCAGCCCTCCCTAAGGAAGGGTAAGAAATCTTTTATTAGAGGGAGGATATAAAAAGGGAGAGCAGTGTTACACCTAAGTGGAGAGGGAGGGGGAGGGGAAAGGGAGCAGGGAGGAGAGATTCAAGGTAGGAAATAGAAAGGGTGGGGAGAATAGATTGTTTTACAGTGAGGGTGAGATGTGAAGTTGTAGAATATATTGTGCTTATTATGTTGTGTAATCCAGCCAGTATAGTGACAAGTGTGAAGCTTAGCTATAATGGTGGTGGCTGTGGACAGGGGGAATGAGTGAATGGTAGTACCTAAAGCAGGTATTTGGGATTAACGTGTCTAAAGTTAAGCCCAGTATGAGTTTTATCCCACATCCCAAGGCGTGCCAGTGCATCGTATACCAGCATATGTGCAAATCAGCCATCACTCAGAGCTCCATCCACAATCATGCTCTGATGGCTACAATAAACATGTGTGCCAGTCTCCTTCACCTTTACCAGCATCTCCAATCCCTTTTGATGAAGAGCCAGCTGCTGAACACAAGGAAGAACTTGAAGAAATCCCAACAGAACTCTTGTATCCTCCTGCAATTAGCCAGCACTCAGAGCTCCCCCCACAAGATGATTCTGATGGCCCCATGACTGAACAGGTGTTCCAGTCTCTTCATCCTTCACCTGCATCTGTGATGTTTTTGATTCTGAGTGACCTGAGAAAGTCTTGTCTGATTCCCTTCCTGATTCTCCAGCCGTCAGCCAGAACTCAGACTCGGTTCTTGGTTCCACGTTTCCCCCTGAAGACCAAGTCAGCTGTGATCTGGAGGACCGTTGTTCTATGGAAGAGTCAGCAGTGATGGTTGAGAAATTTCCTAAAATGAGAAAGAGTCGGATGGGCTGCTTCATGAGGTGGAGACAGAAGAGGCTCTTCAGCTGCACCCGGCCTCAGTGAAAGACAAACTCTGTTTTTTTTGTTAAACATTTAGAAAGTGGCGTGCGCCACGTCCCAAGCAAAGGTTGTGATTTGTAAAAATTAATGCAGTGTGATAATGTACATACTGGTGCTCTAACTCCTGAACCTGGCGTATACAGACTTTGGAGACATGGGAAAACGACGGTGGTGAATTTAAGCAAGATTCATCTGATACATTTACTGTGCTCACATATCAGAGTTATAGATCCACATAATCATGAACAATCCTGCTGTTATAGATATGAACAGTGAGCATTAGGTCATGGATTTAAATGTGCATATTAAGGCTCTGAGTGACTATTAATGCATGTACCAGTATGTAAACCCTAAAATGTGAATACAATCAAACAAACTTGGTGCACGGTGGCATCAACACATGATCCATGTATCTTGACGCACAGCTGTGTGTGTGCGTCTGAGCAGTGTGGAAAGCTGCACGCTTCACCAACCTGCACAGCATGGAGGAGGTAAGCTGTGCTCGCACAAGCTCTGTTGCAGTCCTACAACTTCCCGAAATTACAAGTTTCAACTGTGAAGGTGTGACGCAGTGCGGGCTCAGGTTTGTCCTGTAACAGAAACACTGACGGTGCATCTCAGACGTTTCTTTTCACCTCTGTCACATTTTTCACCACAGTGACAATTGCTGTAAATAACTTTGTTTTCATTCATTTCCGCCATTACCGTGACCACCAAACACCTTCATCACTCACATGCATCTCTTCCTCATTCTGAAATTTCTTTTCCTTGTCATTTCTGCCATGAACGATCGTAGAATCCCATTGGTCAGCAGCTCGTTTAGATGCAAAAACCATTCATGAGCTTTTTTGCATTGACCATTTATGGTAGAATGTGGGTGTGTCGAGGGCAGCATATGAAATCAGTTCATTTGCGCCACCTTATAGTTGATCTACGTAAGGTATTATAAATCAGAAATTATTTTGGTGTACCACATTTTCAGATGTTCTTAGAATTATTAAAAACCCAATTAATATTAAACCCAACAATAATACAGTCATCAACATCCTCAGCCAGATTTGTTGTCATAACTCACAACCTTTTTCTAAATGTCCTAAATAAAGGAACTTAGATGTATACATAAGAAAATTGTATCACATCAAAATACATTTTCTAAGAAAAGCTGTCCCCTTTGAAGATACCTCGTACATAGTAAAGAAAAACAGAACAAGGGCAATAACTCCGGAAAAAAATATTCTCATTTTTGAACTCCATCAAGATATTGATACCCTGAAGCCACACACCGAATTTGGTTATCCTATCTTAAACAGTTTCTGAGTAAAGCTGTCCCCTTTAACTCGGATGGACGGATGGACAGATGGAGCTCATACCTATATCCCCATTCCACTTTGTGGCGGGGGATAATAATATAGTTTTTATCATTACAGGGCTAAGTTTCATGTATCCTTTATATCTGCGTATTGTGTGTCGATTTAAATGTGGACTGTCCACTTGAGCTTTCTACACATTTTTTCCAATGTGGTTTGCTACTGGAAATAAACCAAAACTGAACTGAAATCATTTTAACAGACCCCCCAAAAAGTGTATGACGTTTGATTAGGAAACTGCTTTTGTTACTATGTGAGAGAAAAGCACGTTGGTTCACGAGTGTGAGTTCCTAAGCACTCCAATCACCTGAAGAGGCAAGGTAAAAGGAGTGGATCTGCTCTGTTTTGGAATATTCACACTGAATTAAAAAAGAAATAACTGGAACATGTGATACTAGTTGAACACATTTGGAGGTTGCACCAAGTCCAATTCTGACAACTCCTGTGGACCAAAGAGTTCTAGCTATTTACATGACAACAGCACACGTCTATGAATCCCAGCTCTATTTTTTTGGAGTGTGTGCCTATAGGTGTGTGCTTTATATGGAGAACACATTTGATTGTAATGTTTATAAATTACCAAGTAGAAGTGTGCTAATGTTTTTGTTTAACACTAGTCTGATAAGATTGCATTAAAAGTAAGTCATTATCAAAATGGAATCAGTAACAGATTACAGATTGCATGCCCAAAAATGTAATTTGTAATTCATTACATGACGCATTCATGTAACATATTCCAATTACTTTCGCATTGAATTGAATTTTATAAGATTAGGAATGCAGCCATCGATGGGAAGAATGACAACATCCTGGGTGCTGATGGTGACAATAATAATACTCTGTTTAAGATTTTCTTAAGGGAGGGCTGGTGATGGTCACAATTATGCAATAAAACAAATTATTTTAGTCAATTGCAACAGTGTTATGGGTCACTATTTGCAAATCTTAAACATCTCACAATGTCTTTCAATGCTGTATATGTGGAAGGCAGTTAAAAATATAAAAGGTAAAATGGCAGATTGTCCACCCATCCATCTTCATACCCACTTATTCCCGTTTAACAGGGTCGCGGGGGTCTGCCGGTGCCAATCTCCGGCTCTCATAGGGCGCTGGGCGGGGGTACACCCTGGACAGGGCGCCAGTCCATCACAGATGGCAGATTGTATTTATGTTAATATATTTATATTTATGCAGAAATAGACCATGCAACAATAATTGATAATGAGAGGAAATAAATTAATTGTTGTGTTTTATTTAATGTCTATATGTTTTGGAAATGCAAATATACCAGATCATGTGGGCGTTTACAGGTAAGAACCAATGTTCTGACCAAAAACAACCTATCCCATTCCTAAGTTACTGCATTTTATTAGTGTTTTATTAAATCACATTCTGAATCATATTAAAGCAGAACTAAGTAACTTGCACTTAGCGCTCCCCCTAAAGGTCCCTTTTGGTTATGTCACTGTCGTAAACACTCCGCACCCCCCGCCGACTGCCCCACAGCCACATGCGCACCTTTGTTCTCCCAAGACGGTAGCAACCGATCACTGAAAAATCCTAATACAACAGTGACACTAAGGGTGCTTTCACACATATAGTCCCATGTGACCATGTGAACAGTATGAGGAAGAGAAACAAGTAAAATAAATGATGTGGGCGTAACACGGAAGGGAGTGTGGAAATGTGTGTGATGTGTTTGTTTGTGTGCTGACAAAGCGGCTCTGAAAATGGATTGATGGATAGATAGATAGATAGATAGATAGATAGATAGATAGATAGATAGATAGATATATAGATAGATAGATAGATAGATAGATAGATAGATAGATAGAAAAGTAAACAGTACGTCTTGCCACCGGGTCAAAGGCAGGAAAGTTGCAAGTGCGATTTTCTGGCCAAAGACAGCATGGGGAGATGAAAGACCCTCCAATCACCCCATAAACACTTGTATTACCCTCACAGGGACAATGAAAAGGATTTATTTAGGTGAAAAAGTTTCTTAGTTCTGCTTTAATATGAGTTCGCCAAGGCAAGTTATTGCTACTTGCAACCGAGCCTGATCATAACAGTAGTGAAAAAATGCCGAGCCGAGCGCTCCACCATGAGGCTTTATCTGACCAAAACTAAACCTTTTTAAAATTCTGCACCTGCATCAAGATTTGATGCTGGACAACTTTCACCATGACTCATTCAAGGAACAGTAATCACACATTATTCTAGAGATAATTGTAGGTTGGAATGGTGGCAGTGAACATCAGGAAATATTTTAGACCCATTAACACTGAACCAGAAACTGCCTGCACTCTAATTTTGAAATTATTTGGGCTATATTGTAAAAACATGCAACACACTGAAATGTGTGAGGTCACCTCTACCTTACAGCTTGGTGCTGAAATGAAACCACTATACTCTGTGGAGAGACAATGTGAGTTCTGGATGAACACCAAAGTCCAATTTTATATTTAAGTTATTTTTTTGATCAATTCAATTCAACTTTATATAGCGCCAATTACAAAAAAAGTCATCTCAAAGCTTCCCTCTTCTCTTTAACAGTGTGTAATATTTTGACATTTAGTTTTATTTGATTTTATTGTAACAGGTGTCATCCACCACTCCAGCTATGGTAATGTAAAAATAGATTTTAAAAGAAATTTGTAGTTGGTGCACTGTTCCTGACCGTGAGAGTTAGTGTTTTTATTAAATAGACTAACGGATGAATAAATAGAGGATGAAAACATTTACCACGTCCTTTTTGATACGTATTAGATTCTGTTTCACGTCTAATTTCTTTTTCTTGGTTATTGGCGTGTTGTAATCAACTTGAATAGGTGCATATTTCCAGCTACTCTACATGTTACATTTCATTAGAATCGTCTAATTTCTATGTGGATGGTATTTCTTTAAATCATCTATTGGGTTTGCTACCAGGTGGGATTGTGAGAAGACACCAGCAGTACGATAAGAAGCACTTGCTCCTCTTCTTCATTTTCTAGGAAAAGCATTGACGTTCTCCAGGGACAGGTATGTGTGGGAAGAGGACCGTTGTCACGTGTGTGGTGCCTCATTTATATGTAGACAGGTGTTCTTTTGAATAGTTCATAAGCAGTTCACCAGCAGCCTAAAAGTAGTGCACTTTACAAGACTGTTCAAAGGTCTTTGGCATCTAAGGATAGCCGCTGAAGCCAATAATCCCACTTTCAGAATTTGAGTCCTTCCTCTGAGATCAATCCCAGATCGAAACATCAAATAGAACTGCTGCTCTTCTCTTTTTAAACTCCTCCTCTCCCAAAAATCACTTACTAGATGGTATTAGTCGAGCTAGTAGAAGTGCCATTACTGCTGGGAAGTGGGAATGGACAGATTTCTGTCAAATCGTCAAATATATTCTACCAATTTAGGAGCATGGTTTAGAGTAGAGCATTATTGATAAGACCATGCTCTGGTTCCAGCTTGGTGCCCGAGGGCCCGAAGGGAAACAATCCACAGGAGTGGGCTTTCATGTACATCTATGTTCAAGAACAAAGTGAGGATTAAGCCTGGGCCTTTGATTTTCCCAAAGCAGGAGGTGTATATTTTATTTTTGACCCTCCCTGAGGGAAGGCCCTTCACATGGCCGGTGTGTTTCAGTGACACGCCCGTCAATCCCATACACTGAGAAGAGAGTGGGAACATTTTTGCTCATAAACAGAAATAATGGAAAGTCTTTTTGCAGCAACATACGCTTAGTTAGTCTTATTTGGAGTGGAGTGAAGCTCTTTGAACATACATGGTGTGAAGAAGGTGGATAATCCAGCCTTCTGCAATAAGAATTCAACCACCAGCAGAAAATCAGGTTAATTATTTCTGGTCTCCCTTTCCATTTGGACAGATGTTTTATCTTGCAAAGTACCGGCCGATCTGTTTGTATTGATGCTGTCATTTCTGGAGGCAAGAATGACTTTAAACTAAATTGTAGATATGTTGGGAATAATGTTTCATCCGTCTCAAAGGTTTATAAGTAGATTACCTTTTGTAATTCGTTTTGTTACACCAGTCAATAAGCGTCCAATGCAAATGTGGTTCATTTGTATTTGAATTGATGTCCTGTCCCCATTAACTTATGCCTTTAATGCATTCTGGTACATTAGTAAATAGACCTGCCGGATTAATCATTAGTTCGTTGGGATCATTTGCTTTCCTTGTGCTTAATCGAATCTCTGACATTGGTAATAAGGACAGACTTCACCTGCCTCCTTGGACACTCCACAACAAGGAAGAGTGATTTCAGAAGAATGCTGTAAACTTTCAGTTTGTTTGTTTAATTGTCAACATTGTTTTAAATTATTACGATATAATCTATGAAAAAAAAGTGCACAATTTGTTGTTGTTCTAACGGTATTGCACTATATTAATAATTTATGCGAAATTCAGGAGGTTTAATTGAACATATGCCCACTGTGTCACTTAGTTCTGGACACCTTTGCTCTTTGTTGTCTCCCTCAATCACGCTAGTCCCGATAATGACTTTTCTGTCTGGAAAATAAAACCTCCAAATTTGCTCCTTGCACAAAATTTAATTAGTTTTAATCAATTGAAGTATACACAAGTTAAATACATTCAGCACATGTTTCAGCTTCTTTTCAGAGGTTCCTGTTTCATGTACAAGTTTAGGATTTAAAGCTGCAGTTTGTAAGTTTTTTTTGGGCATAAATTGGCCAAAAACCCATAATCATATTTGAGCATATTGTAATCCAAAGTGTTCTGAGTGGACAGTGAATCTCTGCTCCTTCTCTTAGCCCTGTAAATTAAGTTTATAAATTCAGGAGCGTGACACTGGATGAGAGATTTTTTTACAAACACGTGTGCTCCATGAGCTATTTTTGGCATTACTATATGCTGCTCGATTGAAGTCAGGTGCGTTCAAGTACCATTGGTAGTAAAAGTGTAATGTCAGACGTCCCAGCCGAAATCCCCATAGCGGCGTTTGACACAACAGTTACACGGCAAATCAAGCGGAAAAAGGCAGACCCAGGTGGAAGAGAAACAGTTTAAAGCCACAAAACATACCGAGGAGGAACGGACCCTTTTGCATCCTCATGGATCCCCCTGACTGTGCACCATCCACCCCACACACACACTGGTGTCAGAGGGAAAGTGAGAACAGATGGGATAAATTGAGTGTATACCTAAGAGAAGCTTATTCAAGGTGAATTCCTTTTGCAGTCTGGATGCAGAGTGATGGTTGTCAACTCAGCTCAGAGCAGTTGGGATCAGTGCAGCCCCCTCTGTGTGTGATCTCTGGTAAGGGACGAGCTGACAGCAGCAGCTGCTGCTCGGGACAGTAACTACAGAGTACTACGTACATTCATGTCTCTAAAACACCAGAAAAATCTCCAATAACACAAGATTAAGTCCCTACATTTGTCACTAGTCTTTATTGAGAAAAAAGTTGCTTAAAGCATTCACAAAAAATACCGGTATGGGAGGTTCAGTTTCGGTATTGGTTTCAAAATGGAGCGGAGAGAGGTTTTCTACAAATTGTAGCTATTTTTACCTCCGCCAAGGAAAAAATATTTTCACAACCATTTATTTTTTAGTTTGTTTGTCTTTTAGCAGGATTACGTCAAAAGTACTAAACATATTTTGACAAAAGTACTCTTAAGCCCTAGACCCTTTTCTCCAAAAATCACATACCCATAACAAATTTTTCAAAGCTTCTACATGACCTGCTTGGCTACTTTTAGATTGAAGTATGACCCTTAGTGGTTACAGATGATGGAAATTTTTGGAAATATATGATATTGAGTGACAATAAATCATGTTTTAAATACAGAAATCTCTAGTCCACCAAAAAAAAAACAAAAAAAAAAAAACCTTAAGATTTACATCAAATAATGAAGCCAATTCTCAGTAGGGAAGGCTATAAAAGCAGAAATAATTTAACTAAAGTATGGACATAAACTGCAGCAAGTTTGGTGATAATAACAAACAATAGGCCAAAGATACACATTTTTGTACAAGTTCAGTCGGAAGCCCACTTTACCACAACTGTGACACATTTTTCCATAGGTTTGGGAACAAGTGTGTAACTGTAATATGTCAAATTGATTCCAATGAGTGTATGTCTTTTTACCACAAAATGTTGCAATTTGGCTTGAAATAAACATCTATTTTTTAATTCAGGTTTCTGCTGTGTCATGCGTAATGCTATTTTTGGTTCCACTCTTTGATGCCGTTACGCATGGGTGTTATTCAGCAATGCTTTGACCAATCAGATTGCTTTACACATTGTTGTAAAGCTCAGAATCTGTATAAATTGGTGATAGCAAACACTATAGGAGTGGGCTTCAACCCTGGCCAATCAGAGCTGCCATTTTATGCATGAGCGCTATGTACTCATTGGACCAATGTCTTGACTGAGAAATGCCTGAATGTCTGTAATGGCGGTCTATCTGATGACATAATTTAGATTGATCAAAATATGGAGTTCCATGCTCATTGGAGTAACTTTGCATAAGAAACAACAAAGGTAAGACACAATTTGTCATCACTGCCGACTTTTTCCACAGTGTATTTTCTGATTTCGTGGCATTGTTTTGGAACGTAACACAACAACCTGTATATCAGTAGATTCAGCTCAGCCTGTAGTTTCATGTAAGCTCTTATTATAGAGCTATGCATTTATTTTGTGACTCACAGTAGTGGGCTGGTGTGTGTGCTGTGGTCTTTTGTTCTGAATGTGTTGGCTACAGTTTTAGCTGAATTTCTTAGGATTACAGAAAGGTATAGAATGTGTGACTTAATTCATTCTTTACAACATTTAGACCCGTGAGAGGCTGGAACGGCCCCCTGCAGGCGGGTCCGGTGGGGTTGTAGAGGTTAATCAAAGGCCATGAAAGATTCCATTAAATTTTGGAGGGTATCCAGATCAATAGACTGTTTCTGGATACGTTTAAAAAATCTCTCAGCATTGGTGAAAATTTAAAAAAAATAATTGGCTTGTTGCACCGGGCAACGAAAATGTACTTCCGCATTCGACGTTGTGATGCACCACACTTCCGGTCCAATGAGGAGACAGTGTGTGTGGCCAAGTCCCTGACAGCTCTCGCTACACTGTGCCCCATATGACGGTGCATAAAAAAGTGTTTTAGGTTTTTGACAGTACAGTATGTGACGGCTCCTCTACACCAGCAGCCCAGAATGTTTATGGAGCCGTCTAGCAACTTAGCTGTAAGCAAGTTACGCTTCCAAAACATAATCCAAATATGATGCATATTTTTTTCTGTATTGTATAAGTTGAAACACTTTCAGTGAGCGCAGTCCGCCCCAAGTCAGAGAAAGAGAGAGTGGGAACAGACAGAATAAATAGCTTATTAAAGACATCTGCAGTGTGGACGGAGTGTGTGTGCTCTGATCTGCTCCAGCTCGGCTGCTTGTGTGTGAGCAGCGGTGACTAGCCTTTTACTGTCCTCACAGCAGTGAGTGATACATGATTTCATATCTCTAAAACATCAGAAAACTCTCCAATAGCACAAGATAAAGTTCCTACATGTTTTACTAGTCTATATGGAGAAATGAGTCACAAACAGTTCCACAGTGTGCCTGTTCAAGCAAGTTTCATTCAGGAGGGGAGGAGGGAGTGTGGAGCGCCCCACAAAACTCACACAACTTTGAATACTACATGTACCGGTTACTATAACTAAATACAGAATATAAAATACAAACTCACGTGGTATAATGGCGAATTTGGTCAGCTGAGTTAGCAAAGCACTCCAAAACACGTCCTTGTTTTCAATTTGGCATAAGCACAATATGACTGGGAAATAGCTACACACTCTTGTGTCCCTACTTGGAGTGAAGTTATCTGTCCAGATTTTGGCTAACCATTGCTGACGTGCTGTATTATCAGCAGGGAAGCAGTTGAAACTAATACAGGAATTATACCATAACAAAAAAAGGTAGATCTAGGTACACAACAGTGTAATTCTGAACCTCCAACCCATGTGACAGACCAATCGCCTCTTTTTGACACCTAACATGCTAATTTTTCTCTTTGCTCGCTGGCTTTGTAACAACAACAATGGACCGGAAGTCAGCGCCCTCACAAAGTGTGACTGGAAGTTATTGGACGCCATATTGTGCATGTAGCCAATTTACTTAACTTCATGAAATTTGACTCTATGTTTGGTCAAGTTTCATCTATATGGAATCTGTATTGCACTTTTCATTGTAATTTTTCAAAAAGCAGGGTTGCTCATACATTTTAACCTGCTGTATCGTAATTATTAATGGGGATCGAAATGTCCTACAAGCATTTAAAGTGTGAATGATTATTGTATCATGGTCAGGATCACTGATCCCGATAACTGCCAACATCTGTCAAAAAGGAGATTTGGCGCTTGATGGAGGTTTACGCTCTATGATGACTGTTGTTTCACATATTTTCCCAAATATATTTTTCTTCCCATTTATACATTTAGGATCCCAACACTAAAGTTATTTAAAGCTTTTGCTGTAATCATTGAATGTGCTCTGGTGGCCTTGCACTAGGGATGTGTCATCAGCTCCTAATGCCTCATGGGATGATCTATGGGGTCATTGCGTGTCTAGAAGCCAGTGTTGTGATGGCACTATGTGCTGTGTCGTGTGCAAACTGATGGGAATGACCTTTGTGTGTTGTTATGAATATACTTAAGATAAAAAGAAGTGGTGATTATCTTTGGTGAGCAGTGTGCAGTGTTAGTCTTGAGTTTCATTTTTCATTTGAGGTATGGGGATGTAGTGCATTGAGAAACATGTTAAAGGGTCATTTTAGGGTTTGAGATGTGCCTTGAATAAATAGGACTAAGAGTCATTCTGTGTGAGAGACATGACCTGGAATACCAATACAGAGGGATGGTGTGAGTTTTTATTTCGAAGTATAAATGTGTACAACTATATCAGGAATGAACACAAAGCTGAATATACTCAATAATCAGCTCATAAAGATGTGAACTTTAACAGCAGCAGGAGTAACACCAGAGGCCTCATTTATAAAAGCTTACACCACATATAGGCAAAGTTTGGGATTTATAAAAAAAAACCTGGCAAGATAATGTGCTCACCTCCAAGGCAGCTCTGACCCTGCCATATGCATAAAATCTAGTAATTGGGAAACTCCGACCCCAACAGGAGAAGAATAAAATTAAAGACAGTTCTGTGAAATTAATAGTTTGTGTGAAATAATCAAACATTACACATTTCACAATACATATCATATATGAAGGATATATTTGCAAAAACAAAGGAGATAATAATTATATTGACACCCCAGGGAGTGATCTGTTCGCACACCTACAAATACAGTTTTATAATAATAATGGTAGTCAAAATCACATGATCATTGGGCAAAATTGCTGATCAATTGACTGCATGACCCGTAGCTGTTATAAAAAGGAACCCTCTACTCATAAAGACACACAGTGGCTTATCTGGCACTGCTGGAGGAGGAGGCGCATGGGAGACTCTGGAGGGAGAGGATCTATAGAGACCAGCGAGACCTATAAGCAGGAACCCCAGGGCTTTCACCAGACCTTTTATAGGGACCGTATGGGTGGAGCAAGGTGTTTTCCTCCTTTTGAGTTGATTTTGGTTTATAAACGGAAACAGGCGTGGAACGTACGTGTGCCCTCATTTATAAATTGTATGAAAAATATTTTATGCCACCTGAAGTGTGCTTTTCTGAAATTATTGCCAAAAATGTCAACAACTCTCGCACGTTGTTTTCTGTAATTGAAAAGCTCACAACCCCCCCAGATCAGATAGCCCCTGAATTACTGTCAGCTGGAAAATGCAATGAATTTGCTGTATATTTCAATGAAAAAATACAATCAATAAGGTCAAACATCAGAACAAACCAGCAAAATAACAAAAAGCTTGAACAGCTTCAACCACTGAGGGATGAGTCAACTACAATGTTAGAGTTTATTACAGTGAACCCAAAAACAATAAAGGAGACTGTTCAGCAGCTGAATCCATCAACGTGCTGCCTTGACACAATACCCTCAAACTTGTTTAAAACTGTTGTAAAGTCAATTGTCACTGATTTGTCTCAGATAATTAACTGCTCATTCCAATCAGGCACCGTACCAAAATCCCTGAAAGTAGCTGCTGTGAAACCTCTGTTAAAAAAGAGAACACTGGATGCCTCTATACTGGCTAACTATAGACCAATCAGCAACCTTCCATTCATGGCCAAGAACATTGAGAAGGTGGTCTTCAACCAACTGAGTCAATTCTTAACATTCAACAAAATATTTGATAAATTTCAGTCAGGTTTTCGTTCTCATCACAGCACTGAAACTGCTCTGATCAAAGTGAGACATAAGGTTGAACACTGATTCAGGAAAAGTATCTGTTCTCATTCTGTTGGATCTAAGTGCTGCATTTGACACTGTAGATCATACAATTTTGTTACACAGATTGCAAACATGGGTTGGACTAAATGGAAAAGTAATGCAATGGTTTAAGTCCTACTTGGAGGAGTAAAGTTATTTTGTAAGCATTGTAAACTTTGAATCTGACAGATTACCAATGTCCTGTGGGGTTCCTCAGGGATCTGTTCTTGGACCCCTTCTGTTTAGCCTTTATATGCTTCCTTTAGGACAAATTTTACAGAACTGTAAGGTTGATAATCAGAGCTACGCAGATGACACACAACTATATCTATCACTGAACCCAGATGATTATGGTCCCATTGAGGTGTTGTGTGACTGCTTAGAAAAAGTAAACTGCTGGATGACTGAAAACTTCCTTCAACTAAATCATGACAAGATGGAGGTGATTGTCTTTGATAACAAGGAAAAGAGGACTGCTGTCAGCAATTATCTTGAGTCTCGATCTTTAAAAGTTAAAGACCAAGTCAAAAACCTTGGTGTTCTGATTGACTCAGATCTTACATTCAGCAGTCAGATCTAGTCTATCACAAAAACAGCCTTCTACCACCTAAAGAACATCTCCAGAGTGAAAGGTTTAATGACTCAGAAAGATCAGGAGAAACTGGTCCATGCTTTTATCTCCAGCAGACTGGACTATTGTAATGGTCTTCTGACAGGAATCCCCCAAAAGAGCATCAAACAGCTACAGTTGGCTTAACCAGAACAAAGAAGTCAGAGCACATTACTCCAGTTTTAAAGTCTTTACACTGGCTCCCAGTCAGCCTCAGAATAGACTTTAAAGTTCTGCTGCTGGTGTATAAATCTGCGAATGGGTTTGATCCAGAATACATCAGTAAGATGTTAGTCAGGTATGAACCCAGCAGGTCTCTCAGATCTATGGACACAGGTCAGATAGTGGAGCCCAGAACTCACAGTAAACATGGTGATGCTGCTTTTAGTTGTTATGCTGCAAAGAAGTGGAACAAACTGCCAGCAGAGCTGAAGTCAGCATCACATGTGAACATTTTTAAATCAAAGTTAAAGGCACTTTTTTTCTCTACTGCGTATGATTGAGAGAGAGATTTTTGGTCATGTTGTTGATGTAATGTGTTTGTTGATGATTTTAATTGATTTTACTGATGATTTTAATTGATTTTACTGATGATTTTAAATGTTCTTATTGATTTTAAACAATTGAATGTTTAATCATGTAAAGCACATTGAGTTGCCTTGTGTATGAAATGTGCTATACAAATAAATTTGCCTTGCCTTATCTAGGCACACTTTTATAAATGAGCCATTTTGCCTCATCTCATCTGGATAAAAGTCCTTCCTTCTATACAGTTAAAATAATATGAAATAATTTTATGAGCTAATGGATTTGAAGGGCTACTAAAAATAACTTGAACTTAATAACACATGATAATGTCAGTCAACAAATACTAATTGCTAATTTCTTGCAACATATCAAGCGTGCATATTAAGCTGGCACGTTGGCCGTTAAATACATCTTTCCCCAATAAAATCTCTATTTTTTTCCAGAATTGTAATTTTGTTAGTTTAGTTATCTTACCAGGGGAATGTTGATGGTCAGTAGAGGTTGCAGAAGGTTAAGTTTGAAGGTGGCAGAGTTATTACACAATCTGATTTATTTTTAAGTTAACAAATTGTTTTATCATAATTACATTTGAGGTATATGTCATTATTCATCAATACCCGCTGTAAGAAATAACAATTCATTATTTTATTATTTTTTGAAAGCTATAGAGAGCCATTGCAAAAGAGTCAAAGAGCCACATGAGGCTCCAGAGCCGCAGGTTGCAGACTCCTGAGTAAGACTCACTGAAGCCTCTGTGGTATCTTGTAACCATTCAAAACAAAAGAAGCCCATTGGAAAAGTGCCTTCAGTGCATAACCCACCCAATCACCACTTGCGAGTTCCTTTTGTTTTCCAACCAACCAAAACATACCTTCATCCTAGATGGAATGAGGCGACACTTGCTCTTAAAAAGCGAGATTGATAACCAAGCTCAGATGATCTCATAGTTAAGTGTTTTTTGTTGTATTTACACATCCACTCCAGCTGTCAGGTCCCTGTTCGTCTCTGAAAAATGAATCCTGACGCTAATGCATCACCGAAAATATTTGAAATGAATAAAGCTCATGCTTTCCATCGAGCTGGAGATGTTCCAAACATGCTGTTTGACATTGATACAATGACGCCTCTGCTCAATGCAAATACTGTTATTCTCCCCCTTCCTTTGATGGAGGAGTCACAGAGGAGAAACTCTCCTGCACTCAATGCTAACTAATGAGACATATTAATGACATTCGACTCTTAATTCCCTGCATGTATAATTCATAATAATTGATTGCCTTGCTTTGAAAGGGTACCTTTTGGGAGAAAAATGATCCTATTAAGCCTGGTTTAATACAAATCCAAGCTGTCAAAACACCAGGCTCCCTCTGAATGTTCACACTGTTAATTGTTGAGTGCATTTCATATTGATTCTTTACATGATGGACCAGTGGGAAGCTTCATTCATAATTTTCAACAAAGTGATATCTGCGAGGTTGCCTAACAACTGCTTCACACAGCTTGAGGGGAAGTTTTGCAAAATCACAGTTTTAGGATAAACATTTCTACATGAATAAATACCTCTAAAATATTCATGCATATGCCTCAGTATTGTGGTTTCAAACAATTCTTACACACATGCAGTTTTACAACACAACCTTTCAAAGATGCCTAATATAGAAATGTGTATAAAATAGATACAACAACTTCCTAACTTACCTATAATAAGTAATAATTCTGAGGTTATTGAGGGAAAACTCTTAGTTAATGGCTTAATGGTTGTATAATAAAGCCATGCAGAATAAGGCATTAATAAGTACTTAATAATGACTAATTAAGAGACAATATGTTACTAATTTGCATGTTAATAAGCAACGACTTAATGGTTAATAGGTGTTCCCTAAACTAAAGTGTTACCGAAGTTTCATGTAAAAACTTTAAAAAATTTAAATAGTTTTGAAAAATTGTATCACAGCTCATACATATTATGGTAATTACAGTCCGGCTTATCATGCGTTCATGAATTTAAAAAAAAAGTGCACGTTGACGCCAGCATTTACCACATTCCATAGTTTTCCTAATGTTGATATCAGAATTGATTTCACTGGCCACATTTACATAGGAGCTTTAATTCCTCTTTAAAGCGGAATAAAAGTTAATTCCTCTTTAACCTGACCTTGTAAACACTTAATTCTTAATGCTAATTTAATTCCTAATTAAACTTAATTCCAAATTAGGTGGCTTCCATTTTTAATTCCGAATTAAATAATTCCTCTTTCTTGTAAACAGTTCACAACACTTCTTTCCACTTTAAGTTAATTGCAGTCGTTTTGTGCATGTGCGGCTTGCGGCGATGACGCATTGGGTGACGACATAATCCAAAATGGCGACCCCGAATAGAGCCGACACTATTTAATAAGAGCCTTAAAAGACATGGATATAATGAAAAAAGGAGATGGACGGAGGCATAAACATGCGGACATTACACGGACACACGTACTTATCACACACATGGAGATCAGCAAATGGAACGGCTTCATCGGACGGCTGATACAAAGACCCGGAGACTGAGTAACTGCGTCCCCATACTGCTGCATAGGCTGTAATATCACCAAGTTTATCATTGTACCGGTTGTTAGAGCTAATATCTTTACCAGGGAGCAAATATTTATTTCTGGTTATTGTTTTTTGGGAGTTTTACTTGGTTTTATTTACTGGTGATTAGGTCATATCTCTTCCGCTCCACAAACCAAAGTGCGTTATTGTCGAGCTGCTGTTTCAAAACTACAATCAAAATAAAGGTGAAAACGGTTCTCATGTGTGGTCGTCTGTGTTACAGCCGACAATAAAAGGTTTGTTCTGTGTTTTTCCCAATAAACGTGATACGTCATGTTCTCTCCCTGTCCAATCAGAGCCTTCCCAACCCCCAGACCGAAAGTGGAATTAACTAAAGCCAAATAAACTGGTTTTCCATGTAAACAACAAATCCATATTGTTGAAAGTCTACTTGTATTATGTTGGTTTTCCATTATATATATATACTAATTAAATGTCCATATAAATATATAGTACATATGTATACCACCATATAGTCAGACATTTATCCACATTGAACCATTGGAGAATTCTTCTCAACTAAAGCCTCCACCAGTGGGTATTATCTGGCTAATCTGCATCACTTTTATGTTATTTGATAATCAATTTATCATCAAAGGCCAATTTGCATGGGAACGGAAAACGGGTGTTGAGTTCACAAGGAAAGAGAGGGATGAGAAAATTGACAGCACATTGCAGTGTGACGTGTACGTATCTCACACGGCTCATTTTACCATTCATTAAGAGACCATTTTAACATGTGCCTTTTCTTTATGACAGTATAATACTTTATCCTATATTTTTCCAACACAAATTATTTATTTATACATTGCCAGTACCAGTACTTTTTAGGTTCCTTTGAAAATGGATTCCATTAACACTTAATCTATAATTGGGCTATAATCTGATGCTGAACTTCAGCAAATTCTGCTTATTGTTCACACAGGGTTCTTTCCACCCTCCAACATGTGTGTAGTTTCATTATCCATAATATTAAATATGTATGTTCATGTTTTTATCTATTTGTGTTAGCTCTATGATAGGCTCTCATCCCATACATGGGTGCACCACATGTTGTGATTGGATGGATGGATGATTTACCCAAATCAACCAGGTTTTATTTGTTTCCTGACAAAGAATGCTGCATTGGTAGCACTGAAGTGTTAAAGCGATACACAACCCATCACATGCACCTTAAATAAATGGTCTGAAGCTAAATGATAAAACTTTGTAACTAATTCACGTCAGAAATGTCTTTTTTGTGTAGAATAAACCTACCGTGAAAGTTTCCTACGGTAGACAATGGGCATGCGCACCTGGTAAACTGCGCTGGCGCGTCCGTCATGTTGAAAAATAATTACGAATTTTTCCTTTAATTTTTAGGGTTAGGGTTAGAATTATGGTTTATCATAGTAGGGAAATTTAAGGTAGCAAAATATTGTACGTGTATGTGTAAATATTTACTATGCTATTAGTGCATGCGCCTGTAAGAGACTTTCACATGGAGGATTATTTTTCACTACACGGATTTTGGATGTCATTATCAGTCATCTTTCTACAGATCCAGGCATGCCTTTAGGCTGAACAAGGAACACGTCTTGAAACAACTTCCTTTAGGTTTTATTCGGCAGAGGTAAAAGTAACGGAGTACTCACGTTACTGTAATTGAGTTGCTTTTATGGGTAATTGTACTTTTTTTGAGTATTTTTCTAAATCAGTCATTTTACTTGTACTAAAGTACATTTTAAAAGAAGTAAAGTAATTCATAACATTTTTAATCCCAACCGTTACTGAGTAAATTATTGTTTTTGGTGGTTATTATTTTTTATTTCCGTTTCATGGTCTCTTCATAAACTGCTGACCTCAGGTATATGGCACTGTTTTAGAATTCATAAATTTAGCTAAACTTAGAGCCTGAGACTTTTTTTTTTTTTTTTCAATTGAATTCATTGGTGTTATTTTGTTTTTATTTTTTTCATTTTTATCAGTACTCTTTGCACCTCTGTCTATTGGAATGATTGTGTTGTCTTTAACTTTAAATAACCAGTGGATGCTACATGAATGGAGCACTTCCTTGAGTAATTTTTACATCACAGTTTGTCAAACATGTCGACCTTCAGTCAATCGTGTGTTTAAAGTGATTTTTTTTTTTATTGCATGTGCAGCTTCTACATTACCTCTTATTCCTTCTAGTAAAGTTCACACAGTCTTTCATTGAAGCTGTCTTTATAATTTGGTGCTGATTATCCCTTTGAGGACTGGTTGACCCACTGTGTGAATGGGTCAGTTATTGGTCAAAGTTCTGAGAGCGGGCAGATTGTTGAACACTTACAGCTTTAAAAATGTGACCCTCTTTTGTCCTCGTTCCTTTAATAACAAACGTCAAATAAGGTTTTCTCACACTGGATTTGAGGATGACAGAAAATAAATCTCCCAATCAGTCTGAGTGAGCGTGCACCCGGCATTTAGCGTTCATCAGGCTGCATTGTAGTGAAATTGCTGTTTGGATGCTGACCTTTGACCTTCATGAACATGATGGTTGTGTGAAATTACAGGGCTTGCCAGATGTTTGGAGAATGAAAAATATTCGTGGCTCATCTTTGCACATAAACCCCATCAAACACAGATAACATTTCATCATGGAGGTAGATGTACAGTATGTATTACTGACACAGAGGGGAAAATAATGGATTACTCAGGTTACTCTAATTGAGTTGCTTTTATGGGTAGTTGTACTTTTTTGGGAATATTTCAAAATCAGTCATTTTAATTGTACTTAAGTATGTTTTAAAATACGTCATTCATTACATTTCTACACCCAATCATTACTGAGTAAATTAATATTTTTGTTTTAAAATTATCAACAGACATTAGTGAAACTACAAAAAATTAAATAACCAGACAACAATCAAATGCATCACATCATAGCCGACCAAGCAGATTAAATGTAATGTAATGCACCAAAACAGCATGAAATGGTGGTTATTTTCTGTTTTAGAGTTCATAAATGTAGCTATACCTAGAGCCTGAGAATGCTTTTATTTTGAATTGCATTCATTGGTGTTATTTTATTTAAAAAATAATTGTACATTCTGAAAATCCTTTTATTTTATACACATTTTATACAGATTGAAAATGAAGTTACAAATGTGTAATTTTTGGTCTCTTCCTTTATAAGTTTATACATGAGGTGTTTACTGTTTGCAAGGGAACTGTGGCAAGATTTATTACCAAAAATAAAAGTAACTAGTAACTTTGAGTACTATTTAATTGAGCTACTTTTTACTTGTACTCAAGTATTTTATGTATTACTTACTTGTACTTGTACTTTAGTACCAGTACTTTTACTTGAGTAGGAAATATCAGTACTCTTAACACCTCTGTACTTACCTTACTTTGGTCACCAATGGTCTGCATGTGATGCCATCATTGTTGTTTCTGCATCTAAAATGCAAAGCAGCTCTGTGGATATGTTCATTCTTATTTATTGTTCTCCTATGTATAGTATTTCTGTCAGGAACTCCTGCGTCGGTGACAGTGATGCTTGCAGCTCAGAGGCCCACAGAGAGTCTTTGTTGCATAGCTTTCTAACCAAGCAGGAGATTTTGATAAATAAGAATTGAATTTAGTTCCAGCTGTGACATTTTGATTGATCAAAAAGCTCATGGCTAAGGCCTCCCTCCTTTCTCGTCTTATTTATCCTTTGTCAAACGGTTTCAAAATCAATATTAGCCTTGTACACAACCATTCCTGCTGCAGGCACTCAGGGATAGGGGAGACAAAGGAGAAGGAGAAAGAAAAACACCTGCTCTCTTGGTGATTGTTACTAATTTTTCCTGTCAAACATTTGAACCCAGAACAATTATTTTCTCGGTGGTTTCAGGGCACACCAGATTATTGTACAATCCATTTAGATAACTTGAGACAGGGCTTGGGAAATGAAATTGCCTCCAACCACAGCAGTCGGACTGGGAAGGTGATCTATCAGACACTGAAATGTATAACTCAACATAAAGATTGTATGGATGAGGAGGATTCTTCATGTTGGAGAGGAGACACCGTCCCTCATCAGTGCGTACGTGAGACCTTTGTATCATCAGGCATTTGAGGTATGCCACTTACAATAATACTTAATACCATATATGTGTTTTTAAAAGGCTCAGGACCGGGGGGTCCGGGATGAGGGTGTCTCTGGGGGTAGCTACTGCGTGGGGACGGCGCTTGTGTCCCGGGTTACGGCGAGTTGCTGTAAGTTGCTCCGCCGGCTCATCTGGGCGCTTTGGCTTTGTCCCCTGGGGCGCACCTTCACCGGTGATGTCGCAGGTGGGCCGGTTCGTGCTCTCTCTGGTGCTCACTTGGGGAGACCTCGTGGTGTGTGGCTTGTGCGGCGTCAGGGGGCGGTGTTATGGGGCCTCGCCCATGCGTGTCTCATTTCCATTTCATTTTACTTTACATTTACTTCCTTTAATGTCATGTCATCACTGGCTGTTGAACTTCCCAGAATTGTGCCAAACAAGCTTAATAGGGTTGATTGATATAACTGATGATTTTTTGTATATTTCTATGCTTCATTTATAGAGGAAAGGAAATCATGCGAAAATTTGATTTGACGGATCTGTCCATGTGCTACACTTGCTAGCAAGATGGAATTTAAATAGAAGGTTACATTTATGGGGTTATTTATTTCATCCTCAGTAATTGTAATTAATTATAATTGAAATTTAGTAATTGAGAATACAAATGTATGAATTTAGCAGTACATCCAAACGGCCTCTCAACCGCAGACCATGTGTAACCACACCAGCCCTCTATCTCCACATCCAGCATGTTCTACATGATCATCTGTGACCAGCCGCCCGGACAGTTGCTACAACAATCAGTTTGCATAACCAAAGAATTTCTGCACAAACTGTCAGAAACCATCTCAACAAAGCTCATCTGCATGCTGGTTGTCCTCATTGGGGTCTCTACCTGACTGCGGTTTGTCGTAGCATCACATTCGATGGCGTCTGGCACGTTGGAGAGGTGTTCTCTTCACGGATGAATCACAGTTTTCACTGTTCAGGGCAGATGGCAGACAGCGTGTGTGGCGTCGTGTGGGTGATGTCAACGTTGGATGGAGTGGCCCATGGGGTTATGGTATGGGCAGGCGTATGTTAAGAACAACTTTAATGATACTGTGACAAGATCCTGAGGTCCATTGTTGTGTCATTCATCCGCGACCATCACCTAATGTTGCAGCATGGCAATGCACGGCCCCATGTTGCAAGGATCTGTACACAATTCCTGGAAGCTGATCCCAGTCCCTGAATGGCCAGCATACTCACATGTCACCCATTGAGCATGTTTGGGATGCTCTGGATCGGCGTATACGACAGCGTGTTCCAGTTCCTGCCAATATCCAGCAACTTCACACAGCCATTGAAGAGGAGTGGACCAACATTCCACAGGCCACAATCAACAACCTGATCGACTCTATGCCAAGGAGATGTGTTGCCCTGCGTGAGGCAAATGGTGGTCACACCAGATTATGACTGTAATAAAGCAAAACTGCACATTTCATGGTGGCCTTTTATTGTTACACACCTGTGCAATAATCATGCTGTCTAATCAGCATCTTGATATGCCACACCTGTGAGGTGGGATGGATTATCTCTGCAAAGGAGAAGTGCTCACTAATACAGATTTCCTTTTTTTTTTATTAACAATTAAAACACCACAAAGCAGTCACATTTTTAAATGTGTACTATTAAAATATTGAACTAATGTCATATCGTCAGTTTTCATTCAAATATCACATCCCAGCAGCTCTGTCGTAAAGACTGTGAGTGAAGGAAATAGCGTAGGGTTAGGGTTTTTGAGTCACTTCCTTACAACAAGATTGGTTTCCAAAACAACCAATCAGAATTTACCCTGTCTGGTCTGACTCCTGATTGGTTGACTTTCTGGCACATTGCAATGCTGTGTCATGTTGAGCAAGTGTACGGGCAGAGCTGAGCGCACAGGGAGCGCAAGACTGAGAGCTAGAGGGAGAGAGAGTACGAGCAAATGGGTAGAAACACTGTGAAGGAGCACATGGGGAAAAATGAGGGAAAAAATTGTTAAAGCACACTTATGTGTATTCAGCAAATGCTGCATTTATATATTTGTTCAGTGTACTAATAAACTTTTTTCTCAGATGACATCAATGACTCAGCTTTGGGGGGGGTGAGGAGCTCATGGGGCCGCTAGCACCAGCATGTCTGCCTATTGGCGACCGTGGCTCAGGTGGTAGTCTCTTCTGATTGAGAGGTTGGGGGTTCGATCCCAGTACCTGACTATGTGTCGAAGTGTCCTTGGGCAAGACACTGAACCCTAAGTTGCTCCCAGTGGTCGACTAGCGCCTTGCATGGCAGTCCTGTCCTACTGGTGTGTGAATGTGAGAGTGATTGGGTGAATGAGCTGATGTGTAAAGCGCTTTGAGACTGCTTCAGTGTGGTGATAAAGCGCTATATAAATCAAGTCCATTTACCATTCTATTTATTGGACAAAATGCCTAAGTGGGCTCTGAGTGAGCAGATGTATGATATTTATTCAAAGAAAAAACATAACATTCTACACTTGAAAACCACAACCACAATAAAATACAAAAAATAAACAATCGTTTGATTTTATAATTATTTTGTTCAATTTATATTAGAGATTATTATTGCATTGAAGCCAGACAAGGTTAGATATGACAGACAATGCAGGATATATGTGTGTGTTTGTGAGTGTGCATGTGAGGATGATCTTCTTTGACTCA
Source organism: Gouania willdenowi (assembly GCF_900634775.1). Classification (NCBI taxonomy): domain Eukaryota; kingdom Metazoa; phylum Chordata; class Actinopteri; order Blenniiformes; family Gobiesocidae; genus Gouania; species Gouania willdenowi. The sequence continues at coordinate 14,559,061 of NC_041046.1, read as the reverse complement.
GAAAGGATGAGGCCGAGGTCTTGTTTTATCTCCTTCATGTGTTTACTTTACTGTCATCTGTTCTCTCTCAATGTAAAAACAGAGAAGAGAACCACTTTTGAGTAAGTGTCCCTTTATCAGGCTCGATAAGTAACCGACCCCAGTGTTTGTAAAGAGAAACGGACATTTATAAGGTTTTTACAAGATACTTAAATCAAGTGGAATGACTCGTCTCTAATTTTAATGAGTTTATTGAAATTAAAGATGAAACCCTTCCTTGATATTACCATTAAACTGTCTCTGCTCACCTCAACAGTTATAACCCATGTACACTTTGTACGTTTGCTGCATTGGACACGAGACTCATCATAACATTGAATCTCAAATGATTTGTGGCATGTTTGGCAAATGAGAGCTTTTAAAGGCATTTCTCTATTCATTTTTGTAGCTAATGGAAACTCAGACGGCTCCGTCCTTCTTAAACAATGGGTTAAATAAGTGTAACAGACGCACTTTGTGAAAGAGTTTGTTCAGGTGTAGCAGGACCCAGTTACTTAAAACAACAGCTGTAAATTATAGGTTAACAGTTGGAGTCACTGTGTGGCACTTACCGTAGGGTTAGTTTGCTGTGGAAATTTAAAAAAAATGGTTCTTTAGACAGCTGGGGACATTTTATTTTTGCCCAAATGTAATTTGTGTGTAACCATTAACGTGGAAGCTTGAGGAAGTAGCACTCTGCACAATTAGTCATTCTGGAGGCAAACAGTGCAAGGCCTTGGTCGTATAGATCATTAATAATGTTTTGTAAATATGCTAAAGTTCTGACAAGGAAGATGAGGAGTTTGTTTAAAAAAAAAGGGCAAAGTTTTCCTTCAAGATGATACTGATTTAGCTTCACTGGTTAAAAGATGGATGATACTAAATAAATTATTATCGTGATATTAATCACTAATAGCGTGCATGGCTCCATTCGGGTGAGCAGGATAGTTGATGTACTGCTGTGCATTAACAGCTACTTCACTGCTGAGTGCAAAATGTAAACCATAGTTTCAATGAAAAAGTTTTACAGTATAGTGTAAAAAAAAAAAACATTTGTTTTATGTCTTATAATAATCCAAATGCTGACTGAAAACATTAATGGCATGTAAATGACAAACATAAAATATTCTAATAACAAAAAGTGATAAACATCTGTGATGGAAATACTACTTATAATCATTAATCATCAGCGTTATTATCTAATAAATGAATGAACTATATGTTTGTATGTTTTTGCTCAGCATTCAGTATTTTCTAATGTTTCTGAACTTGTTTTTTGATGTCAGACAAAGATAAACTGAATAAATAAAATGTCATGTTTTATTAGTTGGTTGTTTTTAATTACGGTACATTTTATTTTCTATCAAGGGAGAGATATAAACAAATAGAAAAATGTAACCTACATAGAAACACGTGACGAAAAAATACTTTTACATTTAACATTTAAAACAAGAGCACCACCTATGGCAAACTCCAAATCATCATCATCATCAAAATTTTATTTTCAGACACATACAAGGTCCATAGCCTAACCCTAACAACAGACATATCAACAAATAATGATCATCCAAATCTCCTTTATGCCAGATATTGGCAGTTATCTGGATCAATGATCCTGATCATGGTACCAGGAGAAATTTCTATCCCCATTAATAACAATAAAATAGGTCAATTACAAACTAAAAATGAACTGTTGAAATTTCACCAAAAATGAAAGATGGGGATTTTTTCCATTTTTGAAACTGATCCAAAATCAGTATATTGATCTAGATCCCCTCCAAACTTTAATGGAATCTTCCATGATCAATCTAAAATCTGTTAAGTAATTGTGATGCAATAGACAAAAAACGCTGATGAAAAAGTTACCTCCTTGGCAGAGGTAAAAAACAAAAAGCATAATAATTGCTGCTGCTCAAACATTGTTTCTGCGATCCTGCTGGAGGTCCTGGACTTTTCACTAATATGGATGGAAACATTAATTCTGCTTTTGTTTAGAATATTTTCAAGCAGAATAAAGAGACAGGGCTTGACCTTAAACTGCAGGACAATGATCTGAGCAGAATTAAATATAGAGACCAACTGCATTGTGTGTAACATATACAATAATGCAAAAATTATGAGTAACATAGTTGATAATGTTGACTACAAAAATTTGCATTGACGCGTCGCTTAACGTTGTAAATTGATTGATAAAATCGTTCTGCTTCATTTTTGTGGCACTACCAAACATGAACTGCTGGGCGCAGTGTCCCTTCACCATTTACATTGTGAAGAAAAATTGCGCAACAGAAGAAGAACCAACCTAAAGTCTCAAAATGTTGGAACCTTTTCACTGAAAACTTACACTACATACCTGAGGTAGAACATGTGTGATAAGAAACTAACAGTAATACGTTAGAATTAAAATGGCAGAAAACAATTTTGTAAAAAAAAAATCTAAATAATATTTCAACATGATTTCACAACTGTGATGAATATTTTTGACCACTTGGGGGGGCAATGCTCCCCCTGCCCCCGCAAACACCGCGTGTGCTGGCATGTTCAACCAAGCTAAAGGGAGGGAGACAAGTCAGTCAACTCAGTACGGAAAGGGGGGACAAGTCCATATGCTAAACCCATGGTCTGCCCTGACCCACAATGCCTATAAATATTCACATAGGAATAGGTTTAGAATAATCGGTTTGTATTGAAATTTTTTGAATGTGAAAATAAAATAAAGTATCTTTCCTTTTCCATAAAAATAAGAAGAAAAAGTTTTGGCTCAGAACCAAAGAGAGACATTTACACTGAGTATGTGCATATAATTGAAAAATAGTAAAAAAAAATAATTCCCAAGCACACCGAGTCAGAGCTCATTGTTATTCCCCTGAAAAAGGTTTTCAGAGAAGAAATTCTTTGTTCAATTAGTCGGGTTGATTATTCATTTGAGAAACCATTGATTATAGAGGATGTGCTGTCAGCATCCTCATTATTCGCTTTGCAGGATAAGAGTACTTTGTCAAGATGCACGATGAGCCGTTGATGTGTACCTCTTAACGGTATGACATCTTCATCCATCATGGAAATTTTGGATCTCTCAATCTCCAGGACCTCAGCTCTCCATCATTTCTCCCTACGCTGCTGACAGGAAGCCACTGTAACAAGCAGGAGGAGGCACAGATGAGCTCTCCATTAATGAAAGAATAACATATCACACATTACAAATGGGTGCAAAGAAGTGAGAGCACTTCAGAAATGCCCAGATAATTAGACTGTCCAACAGCAGATTGATGGATGCACTATAATTACCTTTGTGTTATTATTTCAGGTCCAGACAAAAAGAAAGAGCTGCTTTCTCTGCTTTCAGTTGCTCTGATTCATTAATCTCATTAATGTGTGGAATTAATATCATTTTATCAGACATTCCAGAGCCGCTGCTGGTGTGTGTGCTCAGAGCCATGATTCAGAACTGTCAGCCAGTGGGTAGGCATCAATCTAACTCAACACGGCTTGAGCTTTCAAGCCGCAGAAGAATAAAAGTGTTCACTGCGAATATGAACCTGTTTTCCCTTTAGTGGCCATTGTTTGATTAAGCATTTTGTTATTTTACAACTCTACAATTTCATTTCACAGACACTGCGTAGAACACAAGCAATCATTTAGACTATGGAAAAACCCTTAAGTGCAACAAAGTGCTTCAGGTTTAATTGACCGCAGGTGCTTCTAGTACTAAGAAGTGCCATATTATTATATATTTTTTATAATACAATGTAACCACAAATAACCTCAAGTAACAATTCACCACCAATATTAATGTTATTGGTCACACTTTATTTGAAGTTTTATACATAAGGCTGACATTATCTGTCATTAGCATTAATAAGGTGTCATGAAGGCTGTCATGAAGTGTCATTTGCAAAATTATGACACTTTTAGCTAAATGTTGACACCTTTGGAGCTATGCTGGCATTTTTTGGATTATTTGGAGGGATCTAGTGGGGTTAGGGTTAGGGTTAGGGTAACGAACAACACTTAATGACAGCCTTTATGACACCTTATTCATGCTAATGACAGGTATCATATCATAATAATGACAGCATAATGTCAACCTTATGTATAAAACTTCAAGTAAAGTGTTATCATGTTATTCAACATTCAACATTGTCAATGCTAAATACAGTGTTGGGTAACTTGTGACAGTAACCCATCAATCCATTTTCTTCCGCTTATCCATTGCCGGGTCGCGGGGCCACTTCATCCAGCTCTTCCAAGGGGATCCCGAGGCATTCCCAGGCCGGCCGAGAGACATAGTCTCTCCAGTGTGTCCTGGGTCTTCATTGGGGTTTCCTTCCGGAGGGACGAGCCCTGAACACCTCACTAGGGAGGTGTCCAGGGGGCATCCTAATTAGGTGCCCGAGCCACCTCATCTGGCTCTTCTCAATGCCGAGGAGCAGCGGCTCTACTCTGAGCCCCTCCCGAATGCCTGAGCTTCTAACACTATCTCTAAGGGAGAGCCTACCCACCCTACGGAGGAAGCTCATTTCAGCCTCTTGTACCTGCGATCTTGTTCTTTTGGCCATGACCCAAAGCTCATCACTATACTTGTAGGTGAGGGTAGGAACGTAGATTGACCTGTCAATTGAGAGCTTTGCCTTTCGGCTCATCTCCCTTTTAACCACGACAGATCGGTGCAGAATCCGCATCACTGCAGACGCCGCACTAATCCGCCTGTACAATAGAACTTTTTTGGGTAACGGAGTAAAGTAACGCAATACACTTATAATATTGGTGGGATGACTAAACTAGCACAGCCACTGGACACCATCGAGAACATTACAGCTTCAGGAGTTGTGGACAGAGTGGATGCGCTGAGGCTCGCACACCTTTTTAAACAAGCACTTCAGGTGTCTGAGTCGAGCAGTGAGGCAGTGAGGAGGTCAGTTCATGTGTAGATGGAAACTCTTCAGTTAAAACTAGTTCTGAATACAATGAATTTACGTAAATACAAAACGGTGTATATTTAACTTTTTATTTGCATCTGTTTGTTGCTGTGACAACTGAATTTTACTGTTGTGGGATTAATAAAGTAGAAATCAATAAATCCATAAACACTATGCACAGGCTGAGTGATGTTTGTATCTACATGGTAAATTAGGAAACAGGAAAGTACAGTTAAAATTAGTGAAGTTACCTTTCAAATGCAGTAACTCGTAAAGTAATCTCACTACAATTTACAGAAGTAGCAAATAACTAGTAATTATTATTATTTATTTTTTGTGTGTAATTACTACGACACACTAAATATTCACTAAGCGCTGGTAATGGACCATCTGATTTATTTTAACCCTAAGGACAAAGGGGAGTTGGGTTAGAGTTTTAGACATTCCTTGAATGTAGAAAGGGACTCTGCAGATTGAATAGAGTTTGGTAATCCATGCCACCAGTTGGGAACAACAGAGGAGAAAAGTGTAGCTAGAGATTTAGAGCGTGAGAGAGGGAGTGTAGATCTGGATGAGGGAGTCCAGGTAGGAAGGCTCCAGTCTTGTCACTCTTTAAATTCTTTCTGTTTCATTTTATGGTCTTTGGAAAAGTTGTTGAATTTAAATTGCATATTACTAAAATTTTGATCGGGCTGCTGTTGTTACAGTATATTGCAGTCAGATGATAACTTTATGAAATAGATCACCCACATATCGCAAACACCTGTCCAAGCCTGATCTACTCATTATCAGGCATATTCCACTGTAGCTGTATCACAGTAGCAGCACAGGCTGTAGACCCTAACAACATCATACCCTATCACCTTGCAGGTGGTTCAGTTTGTTGATGGGAGGAAATGAGATCTTTACACTCAATTTGAGGTGAAGTGACTCAGAGTTTACATGTAGGATATCCCGTGACCCTGGCGTAATGACTTCCAGACTGCAGGTGGTCCTGCTCTTGTGTGGCAGTGATAGGGCTCTATAAACAGACTTAATCACATTCCTCTAGCACTCTTATTCTCTCACTTGCTCTTTTTTTTTTACTTCCCTCCCTGCCCATTGGTTAGTTTTTCCATGTCTCACTCCCTGACGTTCTTTTTACTCTGAGCATGAAGTTAAACAAATTTGGTCAATAAACATTTGAGAAAAGTTATTTCAATTGAGTACAAGCTTTCCAGCTTCTATTCAACACAATAGAATCCTCACCTAATAGTCTAAGTTTGTGCATGAGTGTAAGAGAACACTCGAGGAGTTTTGCACTCATGTGTGCACCATATGATGGAAGTTTACTGTAGGGGGCTTCTCGGGGGGGTTGCCACTCTTACAGAAGGAAATCAAAGTCAGCATTGGGTCGGTGAAGAAAACAGCTGTTCATGCATCCTTTCTCTTTTTAATGACACTTCCTCAACATCCTATAGGTTGTTTGGGACTGGAATACAACAAACTACCCTTTTGAAGTACGACTGTAGTCTGTATGTAATTGTTTTCAGATCGTTCCCCTATATGTCGAACACTTTTCCCAACTTTAATACCATGTGTGTTTGTGACTGTTAGATCTTCATGAAATCCTGGGCTGATTCAAGCAACAAAACCAGTAGAAAGTGAAACCTTTGTAAAATGGTCAGATTTGATGAATAATAGAGGGTAGAAGTATCAATTACCAATATTGTCAGCCATTGAGGCAGAAGGATTTAGGTTAAAAAATAAACCTGTTGTTTCTGTGTGAACTTTGCATGTTCTCGATTAGTTTTTATGAAAAGCACGTGTCCACAACTTGTAAGTTAGATTCAATGAAGTCTTTAAAAGTATCTGTAATGAAAATGTATGTAAAAATAAATTGTGTTTAATGTATTACAAATAAACACAAAACAATAGAACACAAGTACTTTTTAATGAACCATTTTCTACCTTAAAATACAATCAATGCTTGGCCAGATATGATTTAAAGCAGTTGATTCTGGGTTTTTTTTAACCTTTTTGTAGTGGTTTTCTGTGTTTTATTGTATTGAACACCACTGTTTAACTCAATAACTTTAACAACACTGATACCCCCTCAGCTATATTCATTCATTTGTCCTTTGCACATTGTTGTGTTTTTTATGCTGTTGTTGTTTATGTTTTAAATTTTAACTATTTTTTTTTTGTCATTTATGTCCGTACCATAGTTGTATATATGCACTTTTATCCTATGTTGGTATTTATTTTTGTTCTTACTGTTTATTTTTGCTATTATATGGTGTCGCTGCAACGTGTGAATTCCCCCTATGAGGATCAATAATGGTTTATTTTATTTCTATTCTATTCTATTCTATTCATTACTATGTATAACATAAAGGTGAGTGCTGGAGGCTTGAGCTACATTTGACGTTTATGAGGCTGCTAATGTGAGCTCTTGTTGTGGATCAGAGTAGCCAGAGCCATCAGCACTGATTGCATACGAGACGCAGAGAGATTGTGCAACACAACATAAGTGAACTTATTGGAGGAAGAGTCTGAACATTGAAGTGATTTAGAGGAGGAAAGTGCTCATGGCACAGCCACCAACACCACGGAATGCAATGTCTGATGCCACTTCCAGTGTCTGAGGTGAGCAATATGGTGACCACCATGTCTACTGCTCTACACGGACTTTTAAATGAAAAATATACAACTAAATCTGCAGTATTATTATACATGATCTCTTGATAGAGCTTGAAATCAGAATGCGCTACAGGTCTCTTCATTTGAACTTAAAGCTGATATCTACAGTTTCTGAGAGGACGTCTCGATGTCCCGCCCTCAACAGCTCCAGTTCCTCCCCCTGCCTCTGCCAATCTACCAGAAGCCACACCTTTACTTTTCTGCACGTGCATCGCGGAACATAACAAGGTTGCATCAAGTCGCATTGATTTAGGTCTATGGGTCAGGTAAAAGCCAAAATCATATTTACCTGTTTGCTGTTATGACGTGCGGCCTTGTTTCCGTGCACAGTTCCACATTCACTGATTGACATTCTCAAAAACACAAAGTCGAAGCCTATTGTCTGGGCGCAGTCAGCGATCGTTTCCATTTGTATAGGAGTCTATAGGTCGAAGGAGGGACTTATATACATTAATGTATATGAATGACCACCAGCAGTAGACCATAGTAAAAGTTAGTTTCTCAGAAAATCCGGATATCAGCTTTTAGAGTAAATGTGTGTGTTTCTGATTAGAATTTGTGATGCACTGGCACTGATTTCTAATAGTCCAAGAAACCTTAAACAGAATGTAAGTGTGTAGGATAATAGATTTTGATGAAGCACAGGAAAAAAAAATAACACTTTAATACAAATGTTGCAGAAATGACCTGATTTTGAATTATTGACAATGGAGTTGAATTTATTTCAATCTTTTAAGAAATGTTTTGATAGCAATAAGTAAATAAACTTTCCACAATTTTAAATAATTATTTCCAACATATACAAAAATAACCACTTACCAGCATCATAGTTAAATAACAAAGAAACTTCATCAAGATTTATCCAAACTCTGCAAGGCCACAATACTGCATGTTTTTGGTTGTCCTTCTACTCCAAAACAGCTAAACACATAAAGCTACTGTATGTATCTATTTACTGCTCTATAGAACATCTGGTATGAGCATATTCTTGCAATTATATAAATTGTGAACTAACGGGTGAGTTTGGAATCCATCGTTGCTAAATTAACTATTGTTTCTCATGGTCCAGTTTTGTGCTGACAGCAGAGCGTCTTGTCCGGCTTTTGGGATGTTGATATAAGGGAGTGGAGTTGCCGAGGCATGCCTGAGAGAGATTATTATTGGTTGGGGGACAGCACGAGCATTAGGAACCCATGAAACCTGCCATCCCGCCTCTAATTGGAGGCCATTAATCATGTGAGGTCGTCCTACAATGAAACACACTGTGTTTCTCTTAGCCATCAGGCCTTCATGGAGAAGCAGGAGAAGTAATGCTGAAAACATTTTAGTATTGATCTGACACTTTGGGAATAAATGAAATACATTAGACATTTGAGATTTGTCATTACCTTCATTTTAATAAGTGTTATTTTAAATATCAAATGTACATCAACTTATACTACATATATTTGTAACACCTCTGGAGTAGTTACAGTATAAAATGATTAGTGCTAGGTTCGACTACTGGAGCAGTGATAGGTGTTGAGTGTGTTAATGACCACAGACCATGAAATAAGTTTAAATTGCTGGCTTATTATTTTACATTAATACATTATTTTTGAAAACAGAATAAACAGTTGACAAGACAGTTCACATAATTTTCTCAATATTACTTCAAGAAAATGAAATATTTTTACCCTTTTCATTCAAGTGATTTGGTTTCTCAATCCCTTTTTCTTTTAAACCTATTATTTAGCCTTACAATTATATTATTCTCAACCTAGGTTATTGTTGTAATAGTTTCATCCTTTAATCTATTTGAGTTTACTCAGTATTCTGAAAAAAATCTAGTTCTTTAGTTTCAACATTTAGTTCCCCATTTAGTTTCCCTTTAAATTTTATTTGATGTTTGAACCAACCCAAACATTTGCATTTCAAATAACACCATTATAGCATTACTGTGTATGGTTGACAAAAATAAAATTAAAATCAAACTCTATCACTATTAAATGTCTCTGTTCCTTTAACTGTTACTCCTTTGATTGTTTGAACGTCCAGCAGAGGGCGTGTTGCCCTTACGTGATGCACCGCTCAAGTGTTCACTGAGTGGCTCGCCATCTTGTATTTCACACGTGGAATTCAACTGTGATCAAAGACAGGTTGGAAAACAAAATAACTCCTTCAGAGTATAAAAATAACTTTGCATAGACTCTTTACTGAGTTTCTGTTTCTATTTCCTCCTCTTTTAACAGCAGCTCCGCACGAGTTTAGCCAATCTCTCTCGTCTTCATCGTTGAGTGTACCAAGCATGTTCAGTACGGTTCTATTGAACTTCTCGACAGTTTCCCCTGGGATGGTAGGGTGAAGTTTTGACTTTTTGTATTCCAGCTAGGTTAATAGTTTTTGATTCAAAGTCTGCCCCTTGGTCACTGTGCACTTTCTGTGATGACAAGGACATATTTTGTGTTGCTGCAATCTAGTTCAATAGTCAAAAAGTACATACTAACTCGAGAGGTCTGTTGACTTGTATGTTTACTAGAGGTGCTGTTTTCTCTGGCAGGGTCTTTCTGCAAACACACCTGCTACAGCTTTTGATCATTCATTCAATGTCTGAAGCTGTTTTTGGCCAGAAAAATCTGGTTCCGGTTAAATCAAGAGCCCGCTCAAAACCGAGATGACCCATATCATTGTGAAGGCTTTTCAACACTATAGGTCTTAGGCTTTCAGGAAAAAAGGAGTTGGTACTGGGTCTCTTCACCAACTTGCCTTTTTCTATACAAAATCCCATTCTGAAACTCAAATTTGTTTAGCTCACGCATACAGTAGGGGGATAAGTTTAACCTGGTTCAAGCTGGTGTATGATTTCTTTGATAGCAGGATCATTTCTTTGGCTTTCTCTAAACTCATCTTCTGACATACTTGGAATGACAGGAAAAGCGTGGCACTGATCAAAACTGTCGGCAACAGCATTAGCAGATATAGACAGAGATGTTGCAAGTGAACAGTTAATGGCCTTTAGATCTGTATCGAAAGACTGGAGTACTAAATGTTTTTCACAGATAGCACCAACAGTGTCAGAAGAAACACGAGCAAAATTATCTGTACCAGGTAAATGATGTACAAACTGCGTCTACGGTTTGTTTACCTGCTCTGTACCGAAACTGAAACTCAAAAGAAGACAGGGAAGACAACCAGCAATAACTTGTTGCATCCAGCTTAGCAGTGGTCAAAATGTAAGTTAACGGGTTCTTGTCGGTTATTAATGTGAAAGGACTGCCATACAAGTAATCACAAAACTTTTGTACTCGGTTGACAGGGCTCTAATTTTGTAAGTGACTTTGTTCGCAGACTCAAGTGTTTAAGGAAATAAAGGCTTCAAGGGCTGTTAAAACCACTCCGCTCTTATACTCCACAATAGCATGTTTGTGGTAGGGAGATGGGGGATCATCTAACTTTAAGATTCTCGCAGTTCGCCCATACCCGTTCAGAAAGTTAGTTACTGTAAATGCTCATCCCCATCTGTGTCAGTAATCCCACTAATGATAACTGAGTTCGGAACTTTAACGTCTTCTCTGTCAACTATGTCCAATTTGCCGCACTTGGCCTATTTTGAGATCTGGGTCAGAAAAAAAAAAGTTGAGGGTTCAATTACTTCTCCTGGCTGGCTCGCCACTTCTGTAACACCTCTGGAGTAGTTACATTATAATAAGGTCGGTCCAAGGTTCGACTACTTGAGCAGTGATCGGTAGAGTGTGATAATGACCACAGACCATGGAATAAGTTTAAATTGCTGGCTTATTATTTTACATTGAAGATCACGTCAAGAAAATGAAATGTTTTTACTCTTTTTGTTCAAGTGATTTGGTTTCTCAATCCCTTTTTCTTTTAAACCTATTATTTAGCTTTAAAATTATATTATTCTCTACCTAGGTTATTGTTGTAATAGTTTCAAGATTTATCCTTTAATCTATTTCAGTCAACTCAAATAGATATCCACTGCAGTTTTACAGAAAGATATGGCTCAATCCTACCAGTTTTTTGAAGAAACAGTAGAACGTCCAGAAAAGGGCGTTTAAATTAAAGTTTTATAGAATTCCAGCGGATACTCGTGCTCAGAAAAAACAAAAACAATTGTGGTTTTGCCTCCAGACTATACTCCGCCCAACAAAATACGTCACAATGTTTACAAACAATCAAAGGGTCTATAGCCAGAGTTCTAAAAAGTACTGATATAGTCAACTCAAGTAGAAGTACTGTTACTTCATTGAAAATTTACTCAAGTACAAGGACAAATAAGTCAAACATACAGTACTCAAGTACAAGTAAAAAGTAGCTTAATTACCACATTATTGTTGGTAATAAATCTCGCCACAGTTCCCTTGCATACAGTAAACATCTCATGTAGAAATGTATAAAGGAAGAGGCCAAATCTTGCACAATTGGAACTTCATTTTTTTTCCACAAAGGCATCTGTATAAAATGAAAGGTTTGTCAAAATGTACAATTAAAAAAACACCAATGAATTCAACTCAAAATAAAGAAACATGTCAGGCTCTAAGTAGCTACATTTATCAACTCTAAAACTGATAAAATAACCTCCATTCATTGCTATTTTGTTACGGTGCATTACGTTCAATCTGGTTGGTCGGCTATGATGTGATGCATTTCATTGTTGTCTGGTGATTTAATTTTTTTGTAGTTTCACAATGTCTGTTGATCATTTTAACACAAGAAACAATAATTTACTCAGTAACGGTTGTAAAAAAAATTTAACAAATTCCTTTAATTATTTTAAAACATACTTAAGTACATGTAAATTTATTGATTCAGAAATATACTTTTTTATACGAGTACCAATAAAAGCAACTCAATTACAGTAAAGTGAGTATAATAACATAATGTGACATAGCGACTCCTTAATAGCTAACATTTTAATTCTGTACAGATTTGGGAAAGGTAGAATTTAAGGGTGACAAAATATGTTGAAAAATTAAAACCAGGAAATACTTTAATTTAGGTGTTGTATAATGTGAAAAGCAATATAGAATAAAAGTGTCCAATCCCACTTCTCCCAGGTTTTTTTTTCTTCTTTTTTTCAAAGCTGTCCAATTACTCCTTCTCACTGGATCCAGTTTTAACTCAGTGATATGAATTAGAGGCAGGAGTATATCTGAAAACTGGAAATCATGACCCCCTTCCAGCATTCATTGATTGCAGCAGCAGAAAATCCATAACGGCTGATTTGTGAACCATTAAGTTTTGAACCCAAAGCTCATAATGTTCATATTCACAGCTTTACTCTGTGCTGATGAGGGGTGAGGGTGGGATAAAGAGGCAGCAGGTTAGGCTAAGAGGTTAGAGGGAGGCTGTTAGAGGATGAGGGAAAAGCGTTGGAGGGGCTAAAGATCTTTAGAGAAATCAATTCAGTTCTATCTGGAAAATTGCCTACACATGCAATAAAACAATGAAGGAAAGTGCACAATGGAAAGCATTTGTTATGATTGTATTCAGCAGTCTGTTTCACTTATTCTATTAATTTATGGGGTTTAGAACAAAACTGGCAAGGGCTTTTTTAATGATGCCGCTTGTTGTTGAAAGGGAAGTGTCAGAACTGTGTTTATACGGTAGCAATCATCCAAGTGGGAGAAATAAAAATATATTTATCTAATGTGCAGGCTTCCTGTTTGACACAAACATTAATAAATGTTCGGGTAATAACACTCTGTGTGCTTGATTTGTATTGAGTTATGAAGTGAAGGTGCTTTCACAACCAAGGCGTCAAACTAAAATAACTGCACACGTTTTCCTTAGCTTTGTGTTGTTTGCTTTGCACGTCATGTCAGTAGAATCTGGAAATATTGTGGTTTAGAATGAGCAGGGCTGTTCATACAGCGGTGTACCCCCGGCCTCTAACTTCACATGTATTTCCTCGCTTCATAACTCCTGCCTTGTTCCTCTGTCTCCCGGTCAGCCGGAGGTCACTTCTCACTCAAAAATAATTTTTTACTGCTGTCTACATTAAAAATGATTTGACTGGAAATGAAAGATTCCACAGCTTTCTGCGAGCTGAATGTGTTTGTGCATGTGAAGAAAAATATGGCAAAGACAAAATTCTTGTGTGAAATGAAACGATAATTAGTTGTTTCTTAAATAAGGAGCCATTATACCAGAGGTGTCAGAAAGTCATGAGGAGGCATTAATCACAGCCTTCATCACACATGTGCCCCTCTCTTCACCATCACTCTAACGCGGCGCCTCACTCAAATACAACCTGTGATGAAGCCCCAGGGAAGCACTAATATGAGTTTTTATTTCATCTCACAGAAAGCTGCATATGAAAATTGCAACTCACTTATAAAGCCTTTAATCAATCAATCAATCTTTTATTTGTATAGCGCCAAATCATAACCAATGGTATCTCAAGACACTTTACAGTAGAGCAGTCTTAACGACGGACTCTTCATTTTATGGATACACACATATGCATATATACGTATATACACATACATATGTATCCCACACCCAACATGAATTCATCATGGCGGCAAGGAAAACCTTCTGTTAAGCAGCAGGAACCTTGTGTGGATCCCATTCCTATGATGAACAGCCATCCACGTTATGCTGTGTTGGGTGTGTGCAGAGGAAAGGGTGGAGTTGAAAGAGTTGTTGAGACTCTCTAACTCCACCACGGACCTACAAGACAAAAGCCAGAAGGAGTACAGGAGCAAACACACAAGGGAAGAAGCAGACATAGAGGGAGTGTTTGAGAGAGGAATGGGACCCTCTCCGGTCCCTCTCTAACCTAAATGACCTCTCTCTTAACGCCCTCTCCAACCTCTCTCCAACCTAGCATGCCAGACCCCCCCACCGGCAGTCTATGCCTATTGCATCTTAACTATGAGCTATGAGCTGGTTCCTAACTAAAAGCTTTACCAAAGAGGAATGTTTTGAGCCTAACCTTAAAGGTAGAGAGGGTGTCTGCCCCCCGAACCGTTTAAGATCAGCAGGCTGTTCTCCATCTCTATCACTCTATAATATTAAGTAAAGTTATTTAGAGATGGGACCCCAACCATGCAACAACTGAAGCATGTACTGCTCAGGATCCATTTGTGGTCACTATTTAGAACAAGATTTTTAAGCTAGCTTTACTTTAATGAAATTAAATTAAAAGAAAGCTTAACCTACATGTCTCAAATAGATTCTAAGTTTAAGGTTTCAAAAAAAAAGATTTAAGGTAAAAGACAATTAGCATGTAGGGAAGAAGGACGACACAAACAACGATGGAGAGTAGGAGGAATAAAAAAAGACAACACTGACTACAGATGAGAATGAATCCTACATAAAAAAAGGACAAAAAAAATCTTGTAATTGTGCTCAGTGTACAAAACAAAAAAAAGAAGGTGGGGTTAGGGGTTGAACAGACTAGTCGACTTTAGTGTTGTCTCGCAACTCTGTCTACGTGACGTTGACTAGTAGCAGTATCTGACTTTTGCCCAAGATAGAGGCGCAACACAGCAAACAAGGGTCCTAGTACCCCTGCATGACAAGGCAGCACAGCATCAAGTGTTTCTCGCTCCTTCCTGGTTTGTGCTCAAACTGCAGCTGGTAGGCAGATACTACGGCTAATATACATGGTAATGTTAGCTGCAGTGGTAACATGTCTGTGTATTAAGCAGATCTGGAAAACATCAGCAGCGCAGGACGGAGGCTCCGTTAGTGGGGGAAGACCCAATCTGTGACCCAAAAAAATCTGTGACCGGAGGTGGCGACAGTTCCAACCCCTGCGGCTTCTCGGCGGACATTTACTCCCACTTAAACATGTTTGTAATTCTTCTCCAGTCTGCATTTACTTCACCCACTGGAGCGTCATGTTTAAAGAGGAGTAAATAGCTCCTTAATAGCTATAAAGAGGTTTAGCACTCTTCTTCTCTACCACCGATAAACCGCAGCGGTCACAGATTTTTTCAGGTCACAGACTTTGGCACAAATTATGTAGTCATTCAACACCAAGGTGGGGCACCTTTGTCCTCAGGATTGCGCTAACCTTATTTAGATGGATTTAACTCCTGCTTTGTTCAGGGCCGATGTTGTGTAAACCTTCAGTCAGTTGTGACAAAATTTGGGACCCAACAAAAATGGTGGTTCCAGTCGCGCCAGTCACTGAAATCTGCATTTACTTGTGGACTTCAGCCACATTGCGTAAGCCACTATCAAGAATCGGAGTGATCAGAAGCATCCCTTTAACTGGACACAGATTGCGTCACAACACCTATTACGAGCGTAATACGAGCATATTTTACAACCATGCCGCAGTCTCATGCACGGGTAGGCTTAAATATCTCCAGGCTGCTCTACAGGGAATTTTGAAGAAACCTCCTGTATTATATGTAATCTTTTGATAGAACTTGCAATTAAAATCCCCTTTAATGAATGGAACCGTTTCAGATTAAACAATTTCAGATCAATAACAGGATGTCATTTACAAAGAGAAGGACACTGTGACACTACACTGAAAACATCAAGAAACTTGTACATTGTGCCATAAAGTCCATTGACATTTTATAAATTAACTGGTTTGACCACTTTATATGTCTTTAATTTGGTATGTTAATAGTGTTCTATAAATTTGTTTGATTTGTGTTTGATTCAAATCTCTTTAAAGCTGCAGTATGTACGGTTTATTTGCGTAATTTGTCAAAAATCGATATTAACCTTTTAGTTTATTGTAATTCAAAGTGTTCTGAGAGGACACTGAACCTCTGTGCCTTCTTGTGTCCATACCAGCCTGTCATTGCCCAATCTCATCAGATCTCAGAAACTAAACAAGACTGGGCCTGGTAAGTAATTGGATGGTAGACTACTGAGAATTCCAGGTGCCGCAGTGGGGGTTAGGTGCTCTAGTAGTATCTGATATTATGTCCTTGGGCAAGACACTTTACCCACATTGCCTAGTATGAATGTGGTGTGTAAGTGTTGGTGGTGGTCAGAGGGACAGTTGTGGGGAACCGCCAGTCTAAAGGCTTTGACTGTCTGCGCAATATCAACTCTCAATCACGTCCGCAAGGCCAGTGAGCTCAAATTTTACTCACAGAGTCCTCGCCACTTACTAGTGTCACGGGAGACTGCAGCTGTGCCGGCACAGCCCACTCAGCGCACCCAGGCCAAGAAAAAGAATACTGCCATCCTCTCCTCCGGTGAAGCAGCCGGATGTTCCCCGTTTCCCAGCTCCACCTGTTCTGCTATCATGCGTGCACCCGAGGACCCTCCATGCCACGTCACGGTCCGGTGACGGCCGAGAGAGACAAACCTGTTCCACGGTAAGTTCGGCTGTTGCCCCTCCCAACCTGACCCCGCCCCCCCATGTTCACAAACACTCACACACACGTGTGTGAAGGCCGAATGCGCAACAAATGAAAGCTAATTCTGCCACAATAAGCAGCATGGTGACGGCAACTGCTACGAAGCGGGAGGCCTCAAACCCCCCCCCAAGTCCGGAGCAGCGGGGCTCTTCATGCTTCATATGGATCCATGATTCCTAATTACTTTATCTTCCTCTTGCATATCTGTTTTTTCTGATACTAATAAGTGCGATGACCTGACGTGACGCTGAGTCACTGACGGACATATTCTGTCAAAATGGCTGACAGGCAGCTAGGGGTCACGTGACTGGGAGATCCCTATACAGTCTGGACGTGGAGTGGTGTGGTGCTCCTCTCTGCTCTGACCTGCAGCTGGGAGGCTACTGTGAACCTGACTGCCTATGTGCTTTTGGACAGGGGAGGGACTCAGGGCAGCACATGCTGATCATTGAGGACAGTAATTGCAGAGCGATACGTGCTTTCATGTCAGAGTCCCTAAAACATCAGAAAATTCTCCAATAACACAAGGGAAGATTGTTAAATGTGGTTGTTTTCATTCCAGTCTCACAGACTCTACATACTGCCGCTTTAATGAATAAAGTCTCTCATTTTGCACCTTTGTATTTGTTTAGCTTGAGAGAAACTATTCAGTATCAGCCCTGAGTTGAGACTTCTATAGAACAGGAAGAAATCCCTTCAGGAACAAAAAATTGCAGCTCGATCTGCAGGATATATTTTCTTTGCTCTATCCAAGATGTGCTGAGTGGCGTCCTAACCAAAAATCAATGTCCCCACTTGAGTAAGGCCACAAGGCCTCTGTAGTGGGTTATGTAATCTGATCATATCAATCATAACTGTGTTAGAGGCAATCCATCTGACTTTCACAGCTCTGAGGTCACTGAGTAAATGGGGGAGGTGAGCTGCGAGAGCCTTTGCCTGACTTGCCATCAATTACCACTTATTATGGGGGGTTTACTCTGTCGGAGAGCTGTGTACCCCCACCCAACCATAAATAATATTACCAGAAGCAGCTCCATTAATCAATACATACAAAGCTGTATAGCTGCAGTCTAAACGGCAGCTTCCATGGCTCTACGGCCTCAATCAATCACGGTGGCTCCTATAGACTATTGCATGAGAGTAAATCCAGCTTTGTTTAAACCCGATAGTTTTCAGCCAACCTCCCTGATAACCAAGCATGCTTTATTTTTGATGCTCTTTACCTGCCCACCTTTACCTTCTTCAGCTTCTTTCACATCGAAACCCCCAACTGTCGCTACTATACACTGCTAAATGCTGCCGTTGCAGTCGCTGCCAGGTTTTTGCAAGCTGGCTTGTTAACAGTACAAAGCACGCACAGAGGAAGTGTCAGAAAAGTGTCAGAAAGAGTGATTGTGCTGAATTAATCAGTCAATTACTGATGCCTCCCTCTTTCCTCATTAACCTCTTTTCTAGTCTATTCTTAATTTCCTGCTGAGGAAGACGTGTGAAGACCATTTTCAATATTTACCAGAGCCAAATGTAACATAAGGCCGCAGGGCAGGCGTCTATCTAATTCTCAAACAACTGCCAGGGATTGACTTTTGTGATTTCTTTTGTCACAATGCTCACCCTGAATTAAAATATTTGGGCTGTGTCTGTAGCTACAGACAGCAGATCATGATGAAAATCATCAGTTTAGTAGAGTGGAGTGATATTAAAGACATAATTACGATAGCAAATAATTACCAGGTAGCACGCTAAAGAAAGAGTAATTAGTCTCATTATCTGCCTGTGACCTTAGAACGCTTACTAATCATGCCCCACATGGCAATCTATGCTAAAGTAAACCATTCAGTCAAGGACCTAATACCCAGCAACCAGTGGGAGAGTAATGCACGCCACACACAGATGGACTCTGTCAGAAAAAACCCTGTGTAGTCCACTGCAGCCCTATTCTCTCCCTAGCAGGCACGGTGGCAGGATTTTTTTCTCTCCCGGTGTTACGGGGGTGCTGAGATTTTTTGTCCAATAGTATTACCTTTAAGGAGGTTCTTGTTTTTTATTTCAATAAATGACGCTATACAACACAGCATGTTAGACATAAATGTAGTTTTAACTCAGTTTCGTCAAATAATATTTAACAAAATAGTTAAGCACATTACATAAGCAAAAAATGAATGTGCAAAAGTGACCTTTTCAACACCTGACAGCCACTCTTGCACCTGCCAATAATCAGACAATAAATCCAAAATGGGAAGCATAGTTGTTTCGTAGCAGAACGATGCATCTGTTGTTGTGGTTCAGTGCAAATTAATCTATAATCTTCTATACTTCCAGGGCCTTGGTTCTTCTGCATGTATAGACAGGCAGGCAAGATTGCTGAGTCAGGGATTTGCCATTCGGTTTCTCAGGTATGTTTTAACATGCTGCATGCAGGAAAAAAAAACAGCGTGACAGAAATGCTTAAAAGTAGAGGTCCTCAAATTAGTCTTTGTACAGTTTAACCTGCGTGCTGTGTTCTTTTTCACCTTGTTCTTTTTTTCTTCCCAATATTCTGCACATTTGATGCACCTCAGCCAGCAGGTTATCTTTTTTTGATCCCGTAAAATTGAGCCATGAAAAGGCTGTCCTTTTCATGGAATGTGGCTTTTTTAGGGTTGAGGTCTGACGTGCCCATGAGAACTGTAGTAAGTAAGTAAGTAAGTAATCTTTATTGACAGGTAAAAAACCACAAAGTGCTTTACACAAATGTCAGTATCATCCCGTCTAAAGAGAACATGGAAGAACAGTAACAAATAACTGCACCTGCTTCTGTTGAAAACCGTCATATCATTTCATTCACGAGTCGGTCAATGACGGAGTAGAATGATGATATTTGGAGTTTGTCTGGAGAGACTTGGAGCTTCAACTACATAGTCTTTTAGATGACGAGGCTGTTGGGATTGTCTGCAGTGATTTTTTGACAAAAACCTCAGCGCACGCGGCCCCTGCCTTGCTCCATAAGGCTCTCTAAGATTCCTCTAGGCTCATGATGACCGAGTGCACAAGGTCAGTGGCTATCTCCAGAAATAAATCAGGGAACTGCAGCGTGTCTAACATGAACTTTGCTGTGCCAAAAATTATCTTCAAATAAGAGAAGATGGAGGATGACGTCAGCATCAATGAGTAAGAGTATTGACCGTGCGTCAGTTGATCTGCATGGATTTGGCTGCACTTTAACTCATTCACTGGCAGCCATTTTCGGAACGGCTAGCCCCCTCATTGCCAGCCATTTTAGAACATTTTGCCTGATTTTTTAAAGACCCACAGAATATTTTGTTCTATGACAATCTGAAATCTGAAACCAGATTTTGAAAGATTAGACTCTCTACTTTCGTCATAATTTATTTATTTATTTTTTGTTCTTCCGTAATCAGTAGTTGAATAGAGGCAAGTTTCACACAAATCGCCAGTTTCTGACAAAAAGCTGAGAAAAAGGTATTTTTCTGAAAAAACTTGTCAGTGACTTTGAGGAATTTTTTTTTTTGCTTTACTGACGCCTCAACTATACAAAAAAAATCATTATTACTTTGCTATCTGAGTGCTCCAAGTCTCTCCCCCAGTCATTCTCCACACACACAACTTCCTCCTCCTCCTGGACATGCCGAGTGTCACCACTTGACCCATTTTTTTGATCGTTTTCTCTCACCATTGAGACACTCTCAATAGTCCACTTAGTTTCACACATGCTCTGGTCGAGTGTGAGTGTGATTCAACTCTCATAGCGCCATTTTCTATCTCGTAAACTCCTTTCCACGTCTTATGACCTCTGCCCATCATGGCTAATCTCTCATTCAAAGGTGCGCTGCTGCCACCTACATGGCACCAGTTGGTCACTACATCATAGTACAAGCCTGATATTCATGAGAGAACTCTGTCACACTGTCTCCTCACAACCCCCGTCGTAAAACACAAATGACGTGTTTTTACGTCAATGGCAGCGAGCGTTTGGATTTGCAATGACGTATTTTTACGTCAATGGCAGTGAGTGTGTTAATGTTATTCAAAGTTGCAATAACTGAAGGAATGGTTTTTTTGCATTGCCCACAGTGAGTGGTACTGGCAGGACCAGCGCGTTTATTCAATTCTATTGGACTGCTGGGAAGGTTCAAGCTCACTTTTCTTATTAATAAAGTGGGCATGGACAGATGAGCCTGTCCATGCCCAAAGTCCACCAAAACAAGGTTGAGGTGGTGTGCATGGCAGTGAAATAGATTGCTTGAGGGACCTCTTCCTTGAATTTTTTCTGGACCCTGTTGTGAACACCGGACATTACTGGAGCCTCATCATAACACAGAGAAATGCAGGCAACGTGATCAAAGCTACTTTTACTCAGTGTTTTTGAACATAGCGAAAATGTATTACGCATCTAAACAGTCAGGTGGTGTAAATTGGTGAAATTCATCAACAACACTAAATTTTTTCACCACCACAGACACTTGTTTTGTTTTGCTAAGGTCTACCATCAAAGCAAATATTTCAGCATCTTGTATTTCACTACTTATCTTATTCATGATTATATTTGATTCTGTATATCATGATGTGTGTACATTTTTTACTTTGTCTGATATTTTCTGAGCAACTGTCTTGTCAAATTCGCCTATAATCCGTAAAAGTTCAACAAAGTCTCCCTAGTTGATGGCCATGTCATTCTCTGTGTCTCCTCTCTATGAAAATCCCTGGTATGCAGTGAAGGGCAATGACTCCACAATTGCTCTCATATACTCTCTGTTCTCTGACTTTTTTTCCATGTCCATCACTCAGAGCATTACATATTGTTGAGCCAGACTCTTTCGGAATAGTCCACTAATTCCACGCAACCATAGCATACTTATGCTCCACACCACCATTGTGTGTCTTAAATGAAGTTGTCACCTTCCTCCAGTTGTGGTTGCCATCATGGATAAATGCTGCTTCCTCTCCATGGTTTCCTCAACATTGAAAATGGTGGTATGCAAAGCAGAGAACACGGTCCTTTGAAATAGAATATTCCAGCCATTTGTAATCCTCATACCCTCTACGGTTGAAGTAACAATCCTGCTGTCATACTTTTGTGGCTGGATAGCGTCTGGATTGGTTCTTCAACAGGTGACTGGCTTAAACTGGTGGGAGCAGTGCAGCTAGGCCCTGGTTCACAGCTGCCTCTCTCTGATCCATTTTTTGAATTTCCCTCTTCTTCTTTGGCTCCCTGAGAGACTGTGTCTTGGTCTTCATTTTCTACTGGCACTCTTTTTTTTTTTTTTTAATAGAAAAACGATCCATTGCAGTGGACTGCTAGCTAACCCTAAAATGATCTGCAAAAGAGAGTTCTGCGCCCCTCCCATCCCCTCATAATATTCTCACCCTAATGGTGTAACTTCTGTATCTCTAAGAATACATATTTGGCATATAATTCAACTTTATTGCTTGTTCACATTAAATCTGTTAATTAAATCTGATATTTCTTAAACATTATGGGGTCTATTCTTTTGCACGCCTGCAGTTACTCGCTTCTCTCCTATGCTTATTCTCCGGTCCAGGCTGCTGACACGCCCACCACGTGTAAGGTAGACCAAAAGCGCGTATGTGTGAATGAAGGTGGGTTGAAGGAAAGGAGGCGGTGATGTCATGTTTTTTGGACTGTCTAGAAATCACGGAACCTGGAGTTTTCCCAACGCTTGTAAATGTCATTGAAATCTGTGAGTATGATAAAGTTCACTTTTATTTTGAAATGCTTTTGTTGATGTGGGATAGTCATGGTCTTATATTTTTAAACTTTGCTCATTCGTTCCTGTGACAGTGGTAAACTGGTGTGTGTCTTTGCCCACATTGTTATCATGTTATTTCATTAGAGAAAATGAGCTCAGTCCAAACTTAAACATAACTTCAAATACTGGCCTTACACTGACCTGCACACGTCAAAGCTTGATCAAACCTTCCCCAGACAAGGAATTCTGTGGTTCAGGCAATTTGTTAAACAGGGGAGAGGTTTAGTGTGATTTGGGATTGAAAGGATGTTTCTGTAGTCCTGGTTAACCCAGAGCCAAGCCACTCAGGACCTATAAAAAGCTCAAGGGAGCTTGTCAAAGGGAAAAGGCTTGGCTCGGAAAAACAGGTGGTGCTTTTTCCCAGGAAGGATGAACACTTCCTATATCAATGTAAATTGTCCTTGTCTTGAAGTATGTGTGATTAAGATGTATTGCAACATTGTCTTTTGTTGTTGTTGGAGTTTTTGTGCGTGTGTATGTGCATGAGTATATATTCATGCAAAATGTTATTTTACTTCATGAAACAATTATAATTCAGCACTAGGGCTGGGCGATATGGAAAAAAAACAATATCACCATTTTTTCTTTGTAAAATAACAATTATGATTTTATCGCAATTTTTTCATTGACTATTTTCAAGTTATTTATCAGTAAAACAAACCAATTCACCTACTTAAAATCATCACCCTAAAAAAAAAATAAAAGATCACTTAAGTCATGGTATTTTTCAAACATTTTAAAAAAAAATTATGTAGGCAATTTATCAAACTGGTTCCAAGTACAATTAACATCAAACAAAAAGGCTGACATGCAAAACTTGAAGTTATTTCTATTTACACAGTTGTTTTACTATGTTTAATGAAAGTGATGTAGCTTTAGCGACACCATAACAAACCAGCAGCTCACTATCAACATTTTGTGCCACGTATGCCTTTTTGTGTGATTAAATTCTGTAGTGTTGCAGCACTGAGTTGCTGAAAGTAGTTTTAAATCATATTCAGGACGTGGTTCCTTTAAGAAAATCACAGCCTGAAGGGGCCATGTGAGCGGTATGTAAACAACCCCAGTGACTCACAGCAAGTTAGGCCTTGTCCATACGTAGCCGGGTATCTGCTAAATCTAATTTATTTTTATACGGTTTGGCCTGTCATCCACACAAAAATGCTGGATGAGGTAATTAAAAAAACTCTGACCAAAGTGAAAATTTGAAAAGCGATTTTGGATCCAACTCGGACACATTGAGTGCTGGAAGAGTGGCATGAAAACTTCTGCATGTCTCGGTCATCCCTCCTGTCATTGGCAGAGTTGCTCCGTCCACATATAGAGGAACAGGCCACAATAATGCGATCACCCTGTACTATTTGGCTGATGAGGGTAGATAAGCAAGACAAGTAGGTAAACAGCAAATGCGTCTGGTTTGTCCTGACAGGTCATCTCAAACGTTGTTAGGTTGGTGTGCAAAGCTATAACGGTGCACTTGGGACCCCGATACATAAAGCTACCAACAACAGAGAGTGGCATCCATTCACTTGAGGATAGCACTTTTATGCAGTTTTGTGTGGATGGATTTTTTTAAAAAACAATGATGTGTGGACGTAACTTTTTTGCCTCTGAGAAGCAGGCTAACACATAGGAAGCAGCACTGCTAACTCTACTCTGATTAAGCTCTGATTAATTCTTCAGTGTGTGTGTAATGCTGACATGCTGACAAGCAAATGGTGTGATTTGGCAGAGAAAAAAACCTTTGGATGTGCTGTGTATGGGCCACAGACATATGGCACAGACAAGGCACCGCAAGGGGCTACAGACGATTCTACGATCTCCGTGATTTGGCAGATCGTCGTCAGGTTTTATTTCTTAATGATCTAACATCATTAAGGATTTAGCACTTTAAGGCCTAAAATTCAAATGAAATACTTTTTAAAACCTATATACCATGACTCTTAATCTCACAGTACCCCCAGTTTGGGGACACTTTGCCCACTATTGAAATCTTCAGAAAAGTATAGAAGAGTTTCAGGTAAACTAATGATCATATTAATGCACACTATTAACCTACAGGATTAATTCATTGTCAGATTGTATTAAATCCTTATTTAATTAACAGTCTTTTGGTTAATTATGTGTTTTCTTTTTTTATTGTTAGAGTGCCATAACTTTTTATTAAAACGTGTTTATTACCTGTCAATGACAAATGTCGCCAAATCCTGGTCCGTTCTTGAAGAAACACACTCCTCTATGTCAAATGGTTTTCTTTAATGACAGAAATGAATGAGACCTGCAAATACAAAAGTGCAGCTAAGCAGGAGCTTATAACTCTTATATAAAGCTAAAGCATGTACAAGAACATAGAGAACAAATATAAATGAGCAAACTCACATGAAATAAGTGGAACAGCTCACAAACACGTCTTAGCAGGAGGGAAGCAGCAGAAAACATGGATGCCTCCTGACTAACTCAGACACCAACGAAGCAGAGGCCTACAGTGGCCCCTAGTGGCCGGTGGTAAACCCTGCATCCCCCCCAGTCCGTGAAGCTACAAACTGCAATAGGTGAACGGACTCAGTCCTGTACCCAACGGCCCGACTCCGGCTCATAGCGCTTAGGCCGCCTCCTCACGCGGCCTGGCAGCAACGGCAAGGAAAGCAAAGGCGGGGATGGACAAGAGGAGGGCGAAAAGGGCGGGGTGATGACCGCAGGTACATTGTCACCACCATGCGGTGGAGAGGGGGCATCCGCCGCAGATTCACAAGGCACATCCACCTGTGGGGCGACCCCACGCGAGACCATAGTACCTGGGTGGGCAGGTTGGGGCCCCGGTTCCAAAGACACTGGTGGCAGTAACATCGCAGCGGGACGCAGACTGGCGCAGGGCGAAGCCGGTGTGAAGGCACGGAGGAACCTCCGATTGCGCAAGGTCAGGCGACGATCGGACTCACGCAGGGGCACACTATGGTAACCGTTCCGGGCATCAGTGACAGTCTTCCAAGTGTCTCTGGGGATACGGCGAGCGAGTTGGAAAGGGGACTCAGTGGCGAAAGTCTCACGCTGGCAGAACTTGTTGAGAGGGGAGAGGTCCACTGTCCTGCGTGGGGAACCATCATGCTTCCGGGTGACTACCATACGATGGCACCACGTCACAGGTTCACCATAAGGCACACGTTCAATGACATCATAGACCCTCTGCTGCCAGTGTAGGGGCACGGTGGCTGCGGTGTGGCATGCTTTGGGTGGGGCTGTTGGGTCCACATGTATCTCGACAGGTGGCCCCTCCATACATGGCAACGCTCGATGGGGGCAGGTGTTAAATGTAGATGAGGCGTATCTCTCGAGCAGCCAACCCTTCATCCTGCCAATATATTCCGGCGTGCAAGGGAACGGCAGTCCCGTGGGCCGTGCTGGTGGGGCTGTATGCTGGGGGCACTGAGCAGGATGAGTACTCTCCGGTTCCTTGTGGCTGGACCGCGTGGCATTGACGGACAAGGGCTCAGGAGGTATCCCAAGAGCGACAGGGCTCTGATTCCACAGCGG
Organism: Gouania willdenowi; assembly: GCF_900634775.1. NCBI lineage: Eukaryota > Metazoa > Chordata > Actinopteri > Blenniiformes > Gobiesocidae > Gouania > Gouania willdenowi. The sequence goes on along the minus strand of NC_041046.1, from coordinate 14,532,805 downwards.
CGTGTAGACCAGCAGATGACGGCTGCTCCGTCCTTTTACGACGGCGGAGAGAAAAGGAGAGAAAAAGCAACAAGTTTGGTGTTTAATAAATGTATTGCTCAGAAAAGTGTTCTTACTGTTTATGATGTGCTAACTTATATAGCACGACATATGAATGATTTATTTACTGTATTTTTCTGACTATAAGGCGCACTTAAAATCCTTTAATTTTCTCAAAAATCGACACTGCGTCTTATAATCAGGTGCGAATTATGTATGAAAATATTTAACTTTGGTAAACTATGAAGCTGCACTGCTTGATGGATTTTTGGCACTTATTTGTACCTGTACCGTGCTTCAACATACTGACCTGAAAAAGTGAGTGTATTGTTCTGTATTTTATGTGTTAAACCTGAACAATGTTGAGAATTATTGTCAATGAGTTGATAAAGTTTGACTTATCAGACTATTTTGTTTCGCTTAATGCGTCTTAATACTAATAATAATAATAATAATAATAATAATAATAATAATAATAATAATAATAATAATAATAACACACACTAAAGGTGTCAGCAGCCCTCAGGACTAGTCTCACATACAGAGGAATGGAAATGTATACGCCTGCATCTGTTCAAGTCTATTAAAAACAATAAATTACTTTGTAAAGTCACTTTGTTACATATCAATCTTTTGATCTGCCACAATAATGTATTTTAAATGAAAATACCTCGAGTTGAGGGCGTTTCTCAGAAATTTTGAGGTGAGATTAAAAAAGAGAATAATTAGATTGATTACATTACATTTTTTATCTCTTAACAGAGATAGTCAAGATTCTTGCCTCGGTCACATTTTTTACCTACATCCACTACCATCTTAAAGGGGCCGCTCCAGCTGGTAACACAATATGTGTTACCTCATGCCTATATGACCAAATCACACCAGTGCTGATATTTCATCACAACAGCACTCCCTCTCTTAATTGTTATACGTTCATTCTATACCGATGATACATTAGGGATGTGGTGAGTTGGGGGACCGGGTATTCAAACTCACTCAGGGCCCTAATTTGGTCAGGTCTTCCCTGCTGCAGTAGTAGCTAAATCTTAGTTGTAGAGATTCTGTATTAGTTGTTTTGTTTTTAGGGAAAGAAAAAGCTGGAACTAGAGGGTTTCCTCCAGACTTCATCAAAGCTAAATGCTAGTCTTGGCAAAAACAAAGGATGTTTGTACAGCAGCTTGAAAGTCTCCTCTTTCCTCACCCTAAAATACATACAGTTTAGAAGGGATAAGCTGCGTTCAAGATGTTGTATTTTAACTGATCTCATTGAACAGTCCGAATTACATTGCATTTGCTTCCAATAATTGTCACGGTTGGTTGAAAACTGTCAAGTTAAGATGTATGAGTAGGCACATAAAACGGACATAATTCCATGGTAAAGATGGGAAATGTTATTGCTGTTTGATTATCCAGCCTTTTGAGTAAACTGCAAAAGTCTTTTCTCCAGATTAACACCAAGGCTAAACCCAATTATTTATATGTTAACCAAAATGATGTTTGGAAATCTGTCCTTCCTTTTAAACATTGTAAACAAAGGCTATCCATCATAACCGGTGACAGCTGTAATTGCTACCAGAATATCGACTCAGTCAGTGCTGTGTTTAGGACTTTGCTAAATCCACCAGTATTTGATGTAAGTCTCTAGTAACTCCACAGTCTGGTTTTTTTTTATAGCATAGGTATATTTATGTTGCTGCATTTATTTTATTAAATGCTTTTTTGGATCTTTCTATTTTTTTTTTATTTTTTATTTTTTAATGAGAACAGAGGGGTATTCCATAAAGGCGGGTTAACAAACTCTGAGTCTATCCATAAACTCTGGGTCAACATATCCCGCGATGGGAAACTCTGGGTATCGGATTCCATTAAAGCTGGTATGAAGTGGGTTAATCAACCCTGAGTATGTAAATCTTGGGTTACTTACGTGCACGCGCGTGACAAAAAGCCATCATCAATGGATCAGAGATTTAATCGAGCTGCCATGGCAACCAGGAAAATAGTGACTTGTTCACCGTAATGGGTGAAATAAGCCGTTGTTTGATGAATATGAGCCCGTTCAGTCTTCAGTGACTATAGTGGCTTAAATCACCCATAATTAGTCACACTTTTTGGTCGCTTCATCACTTTATTGCTTCAGTGACGTGACGAGCGGTGAATAATATAAAAAAAATGTGTCTGAGGAGACGTGGCAGCTGCATAGGATGGCTGCATAGAGAGTCCTCCCGTTACACTGGATATAAAGACAGTAAATGTCGCTTGATATCGCATCATTTATATTGATTTTTTATGTAATATTGTCACCAGAGTCATCTCAACGTCCTAAAAAATGTCATAAAAAAAACACTGAAGCGGGACGCAAACCCGCACCTCGTCACTTACAAGCACAGCGTCACACTTCACTGCGCCATCATAACTTCAAAGACGCATGATCTACAGATTTAACTGTATAACAATGTAAAACAACAATTGAGCCTTAAAAGTGGATTTATTTAAATTATCATCTCCTCCTTTATATTATCCACAGGTTTGTATTCAGTGAACTTTACTACAGACGTCAGTAGATGTTTTAATGCAGATAAACCTCTCACTGTCTTTCACTTAATGATCTGTGTCCACAATGTTATAAAGAAAACTATCGTTTTCACAAAAAAAAAAACAATAAAAAACCGTAAAGCAACACAACATTAATGATGTGAAAACGTCTGTGGTGTGTGATGTTACTAATGTGTTTCAGAGAAAAGTGTTAAGGTTTATTAAAGTGTTCAGAAACGGTGTTCAGGTGGGCGGAGCCAGGTAGAAACCCAGGGTTTCTTTGATAAAACCTGCCAGCGACCAGGTTTAGTTCACGGACAATGTTGCCCGGGTAACAAACTCAGAGAAGAACATACCTCGCTTTTTGGAATTGGATACTCAGAGTTTCCCTCATTTAAGCCTGAACATACTCACAGTTTGAACATAACACGCTTTATGGAATACCACTCTGATTTTCAAATTAGTCCTTTTTAATACCTGAACATTAATGGCTTAGTTACTTTTGAGGAACAACGGTCATTTTTACTTTCACTTTTTATTTATTCCCGGGTGAATTCAAAATAATTTCAGTATCAATTTAGTCCTATTTAGTGAACCATATTTGTTTATTTAGTTTTGAACAGCAGCTATTGTTTTTTCTCCTTAAACCATCTGTGCATTCAATATTCTCATGAGAACTTTCCCACACCAAGGGCATGAATGTGTGTTTGTGTATGTGTATGTGTGACATACTACTCACACCTGCCAAAGTAGAACTAATATTTTCTGCTCTGTGGAAGGCAGGGTATTCCTGACATTGGTAGTTCATGCAAACTAAGAGAGGACCAGACATATAAAACCGTGCATGGCAGCCCATTATTCAAATCATATATACTGTACCTCATCGTGCTCTGTGTGTTTTGCAAAGTTTGACCTGATGGTGGAGCTGCAGGAAAGGTCATATCATCACCATAACCAATAGGGTTCATCCTCTAGTGGTCATTAATGTTGTCAGTACATTTGAGAAGATTTGGATAAAAACTATTCAAGATAAATTATTTCTAATTTAAAATATTGGCCTGATGGTGGTGCTAGGGAACAGATCAACGTTTCGTTATCAATAGCGTATTTATGTATTCAACCTATAAAATGATCAATACAGTCTGGATTTTAGGTTTAGTCTAATTTCAGTTGACTTTTGTTTTTTTGTTTTAGTCATATTCTTTTGAATATTTCAGTTAAAGTCTAGTATTCTGTTACAGATATAGTCAACAAAAATATGCAGGATAAGAGTTAACACATTTGATTAAAGATTGAATTTTACCATTAATCAACTTGATATTGGATGGTGTTAATGTTTGTAAAACACACAAACAGATTTGATGTGATCACATGACCACACGAGTTCTGATTGGATTTTGTCCCATATGACTAAATTATAGTTTTTATAGGATGATGAAAATATAAATACGTTTTGATATAGTTTTTGTTGACATATTAGTCATAGTCTAGTTATTGTAACATAAAAACACGTAGTTGACAAAAACTGACCAATTTTTTTAATGGACAAAATTAACACTGCTTCCTATATTATTTACCTGTTTTCATATATTTTTTAATATCTCATTTACAATCTTGCTGATTTTACAAGTATTGTCTTTTACTTTATGATGAAAATGTCATGCATTTTAAAAGTCGTCCTGCCTTTGTTTACAAATCTAAAGCTGGGGTGTTTAACACGTTGATCACAATCGACTGCTCAACATGAACGTGTTGGCATACATTTCTCACATCTATGTTGCATTGACCTGTGGCTGAAAAGTACTTTCAGTTTCATAACATAATCAACTCTTGAAACAAAAATTATCATAACCCATTTTCTACAACGACATTGATTTTTCTGAAGAGCTCCCAGAACCAATTACATGAATATTGCAGCATAATTAGTTTACACATTACTAAATTACTGACGGATTAAAAGTGAAATAGCACAGTTCATACTCTGCCCACATAACTGCCAGAAAGGAAATTAATATGGATTCAATAGGTCCTCAGAGACATGAGCAATAAAAAGGAGGGGAGGAAAGCAACAATCTATAAGAACAGGCTTACATTATCCTCTCTGATGGCTGGCCAGGTGTTGGTTTCAGCTCAACTATTCAGACCCGAGTAATAAATATTTCTTTTAATTTTGATTTGCATATCAATATTGACAGGGAGTGTTAGAGCAGTGCCCTCGGACTAATAGAGCTGAATAAACTGCTTTTTAAAGTTCTTGTTATTCAAACCAAGGCTTAACATTCCTGCATTGCTACCAATTTATTTAACCATACCTAATATGTCCCATATTGACAAGACGGTATGGATGAGAAACTGTAGATTTACCAGCTTTTTGCGCCTTGCATCCAGTCAGCAGATGGGCTTGATGGCACACTAACTTTCCAGGTGAAATGTATTGCTCTGACCTTTGATGTCCACATTGATCCATTGTACTGAGTGGCCATTTCCTCAGAAACAAACATATATAATTGGTATTGGGTTCCAATGGCACTCTTTCAATGTCTTGGGGATGCTTTGCAGCAATATAAATCAATTCACACTTATAGACACAATATGGGTGCATTAGTGCTGACTGGTCATTTGAGGATGGCTGAGAGGTAAGAATTCAATAGACCTTGATAAGGCACAACAAATCTACCTCCATGAATCCTCAGTTTACAATAAAGCACAGCTGCTGAAGACAGAAATCCACACATAATCTACTTTTAGGGTTTTTTTATTTTCTCCCATTGTTTTTCTTTTTTTTTTCGGTTGAGAATTTGTCAAAAATGCACCCTGGAGAAGTTTGTGGGAACAGGTGCTTGTGATGATAAAAATGAGATATTTACCACGCTATGTCTAACACCTTTATGATATACATGGGGCTGTATGTCTTCAGGAAAGCCCCTTAGCTGACTTTGGACATAAATGGCTGCATTATGTTGATGCAAAAGAGAGACTGTGAACATATGGTTGCATTAAGTTGTCTCCTTGCACATACAGAGCAGTTCTATGTCGAATACTTTGGCCTATACTTCTAATTGTGGTTTAATAGTGTTGCTATGGACAAAGTTGTAATAACTTTTTAAGTTAAAGATTTGCAGCTCAAACACGTTGGATGGTTATGTGGACATGGGTAACACTTTATATTAACTATGAGTTATAAGTAGTCATTAATAAACTGTTAGTTAATGAGTTGTAAATTACTAGAACATACTATTAACAAATGATCTGTAAAATGTGAGTTAATACTGTATATATTAACCCATAAGTATTAGTTATTAGCTTAAATATATATTATTGGGGCAATATTTTAAGTTCCTCAATTAATACCTGTTAGTAAATGAGGAATAGTTGGAATTTTAGAATAACATCCCAATAAAGTATAAAACGTTTTAACTGATACTTAACAAGTCATTCATAAGTAGTATACTAATAGCTTATTCATAATCTATTGCTCATTTATAAGGTATAGCCTACAGTTAACAGTTAATGGAATTTATAAATTGTGAACTTACAGCTTGTAAGTATTCTGTTCACCATATATAAGGCGCATTTTTCTTTTTTTTTTGCTTTGCAACATGCAATTTAATTAAACTTTATTTGTATAGCCCAAATTACAACAAAATCATCTCAATGCGCTTATCAAAATATAAAATTCATAATAAGAAAGAAAAAACCCAACAAGATCCACATGAACAAGCATTTAGCGAAAAGAAACAACTCCCATTTAACAGGAAGAAATCTCTGTTAGAACCAGGTTCAGAGGTGAAATAGAGCAGAGAGAAGGGCGAGGAGAAGGCACTGACTGCAGAAAAACATGATACAGTATTATCAAGTCAGCCTGCCTTGGCCTTGAGCCTCACTCCCAATGGCCTAGTCAACACTTATTGTAAAGGTGACGAATCTCTTCTCGTATATTGGTAAGCTAACAACGCCTCCAAGGTCTATAAATGTGACCGTTCATAGACGAGCCCATGTCCGCTCTAGTGGTTAGGTTATGTTATAGCTTCAGTAAGACATTTAAGAGAAATAATCAAGACATGAAAGAGACAATGATAAGATCTCTTTTGGTGCTCATACTTTGTCTCATAAAAGTCTCAGATTCATCTCATATTTTTCACTCAATTCTCTTTCAAAATAACCAAGACATAATTGAGATCAGGGGCATACAATTATGAGATCCCCTCTCCCACTTCTCAAATATTGCTCAAATTGTTATCTCACCTCAACCTCCTTTGTCTTAATGATGTCTTGTCTCTTTTTAGTACATCTCTTGCTCCTAAGGGACCCATAGGAGAAGTAACTCAGAAACAAATGATCACAGAATGATACCAGTATGAGCAGCTCAAAATGATCTCAAGAGGCGAGATTGAACAACAAATGTGCAACACATTTTTCCTATGGGATGATTCAAGAGAGAAGACAGGAACAAACAACAATGTGATAACCCGACAGTATACATCCAGGTAACAACATTTACAATTTACAGCGCAGTAAACTGTGTGTGTGAGAGAGAGAGAAACAGCTGGGAAGGGATGAAGAGAGGATTTTATATTAATAATGAAATAAGATATAATAACAATGACTGTGTAACAATTGTGATAATAATTAAAGAGGAAAGAAAAAAATAAAATAATAATAATATTAATAATAATAATCTACATTGACTCAGCGGGCAGTCCAGGCACCCAAAGAGGCCGAGGGGCCCAAACAGGCCCTAGACACTAGGGGGGCACGGTACCCACCAACCCCACCCCCACCCACAACCAGCCCCCTCCACTCCTTTACTTATGCCACATAAGATAGAAGAAAAACAAATAAATAAAAAGTACCATTTACATAATATCCATGATACATTAACGAGATACATATTATAACCAGTGTTGTGCTACTTACTGAAAAAAGTAAGTAGTTACCGTTACTAGTTACTTCATTCACAAAGTAACTCAGTTACTATTATGAATACTTACACCAAAAAGTAATGCTTTACTGGAACAAGTTACTTTTGAGTTACTTCGAATTAAATAATGTATTATTTATTTTGGGTCATTTGTGTCCATACAGCTTCATATCAGTGCTGTGATAATATAATAATCCACTGTTGATCAACTGCTATAAAACAACCATAAATGATGTGCATATAAAGCACAAAACAGCTGCTCCAAAATAAAACAGTAATTTTTCAGCCTTAGCACAGTAATGTAAAGTAAGCTGTGCATATTCCAGGTGCATATTCTGCTGTTGAAAATGCTTATAAAGATAAATGTGGAAAAACTAATTCACAGCATTTTTCTCAGCTACACAATGCTAAACATATCAGCCTAATGAGTTGCTGTTAGCAGTGACTCAGCAGCAGCGACAGGCTTCTTATTTACAACAACATACCGTGCAATAGTTTTGCTGACCTGTCCCTGGATAACAGTCACAGTCCGTTAAAATCCAGCCGCAGCGTTAGCTTAGCTTCACTGATGTGCGTATTTCCACTCTGAGAAGCTCGTCCTGTTCTCGAATTGACTCGCCATTATTGGCAGACGTGATGTAAACAGAAACACGCTGACAATGCTTCTTCTTCTACTGTTTTACCGTGTTTGGCACGGCATCCCGCAAAAAAATGTAGCGCCACTGTAAACAGGAAGTACACTACAGGTAGCAAAGTAACAGACAAACTCACCATATTGTAACGTAATGGCGTTAATTCTTCAGAAAAATATTGCGTTACAGTACTAGTTACTGTCAAAAGTGATGTTGGGGCGGTAACGCATTACCCAACACTGATTATAACAATAGCTGACATAAAGATACAAAGATGAGAGTTTGATATAAACCCTGTGAAAAGTGGTCTGAAAGCTAGTAGAAAGTTGAGGAGGGGGGACCAAACAGAGAGGGGCTCAACTGCTGAGTTTATAGTGGTGGTAGGTTTTCCAGTAGATGTGTTCTATGAGTACATTCTTCCAGTGTGTGATGTTTATATTTTTCTTTGACTTCCACTTAACGAGTATGGTTTTCTTGGCGATAGTCAGGGCTGTGAGGACGGAGTATCGTTTGTTGTTTGATTTGCTGAAGTTTGTTATTGATGTGTCGCCAAGAGTGTGATTTGGTGATCTTGTTCCAGAACTGTTGAACCGGTGGGCAGTGCCAGAAGGCGTGAATATAGGTGTCTGCTCTGCAGTTATTACCAGTGATGTGCAGTCAGGGTAGGCAAGGTAGGCAGTGCCTACCCAAGGTTGAATTGATACATTGATTATTTGTTTTAATTATAATATAATTATAAATTATTTATTTTTCCATTTTTGATAGCCTACAGTATCTATAAGTTTGAAAATGTCAGCATTTCATGTTTTTCATAGCCCAAATGACTAAACATCACTATTTTCTGGTACGGCAAAGACACTGCACAGTCTCACTCCGGTGTAAGGCAGGAGGAGGCCACACCCCCTCCCAAAAGCACATTGCTGCTCTGCCTCTGTTTCCATAGTGTGTTTTTATGTGTTTGCGCATGCGCAGTCAGTTCCTCATTATGAAAACATTTTATGTAAAAAGGCAGCTCTCTACGCTGCCTTTGGACGTAACTGTGCTATGCTAAATGCTATACGTACGTTCAGAGTGCATTATTGAGTTGATAAAGCGTGGCCGCTGCTACGTTCTCTAGCTAGTGGGCAAGATAACACTACAGGAAGGATGACAGCGCTAGAGACGATAGAGAAACATTCTTTTGAGGAAAAATGACAGCTTTTAAAAGATGGGAAACCAACACCTGAGCTACCAGACCTTCAGCAAAGGTGAGGTCAGAAAATTGTTCGTATTTTACACAGTGAATGATACAAAAGGAAGGATTGTCTTTGTGGATGCGCATCACTGAGGCTGTTTCGAGTTGTTGTTGTTGTTGTTGTTGTTGTTGTTGTCATTTTCTCTGTGTTTCTGTGTTTCCAACACAAACAACGGATGCACTGCCGTGTCATGAGATATACCTTGTTGGGAGAGTATGGAGGCTATATTGAATAATTGATTTGCAACGCCCTGCCTACCCAACCGTAGTGCTCATGGCACGTCACTGGTTATTACAGATTTCTGAGATGAACCCCATTTTAAACATTTTTCTACCCAGTGAGGTGTGTTCGGTGAAGAATCTTGTACTGTATTAGTTGTATGTTTGCATTTTTTGACATGGAGTAGATGTTTTGGATGATGTGGTTCCAGAAGTCGGCATCAAGACCAATCGATAAATCTGTTTCCCATTTTGTTGTTGGTAATGTTATGGTTTGTCTAATTTGGATATTATTTTGAGTTTTTTTTATAGAGGTTATATTAACAAATTCTGAAGTTGGATGTAAGAGATGGAGGTCATAGTATGCAGTGTTATATTTGGCTTTAATAGATGATTTGATTTGGAGGTATTCCAGATATTGATTGCTCCTGATGCCACACTCCTGGACCAGGTGTCGAAATGAAACTAGTTTATTATTTAAAAAGATGTGTTCCAAATGTGTGATGCCTTTGTCTGACCATGTGCAGAAGTTAAGTGTTTTTTTGTTGCTTAGAAAGTCAGTGTTGTTCCTTAACAAACTGTTCAGAAATATTCAACAAGCAATTCATGACTCATTAACTAACAAATTATTAATGATTTATTATTATTATTTACTTATATTGGATAGTTATTATAAAGTGTAACTGTGGAAGTGTACTGCAAAGTAACTTTAAATTGTGGTGGAAGAGGACATTAGCTCTGGACTTTTCATTAAATGCCCTAATTTATTTTGGTTTATGATTACAATACATTTTTGGAATTGCTCCTTATTGACATTAAAACCCTGCCAGTTACAGAGCTGCTTGTTTTTAACGTATTGTAACTCAAATCGTGCAGTGTGGATATAGATGTGAAAAAACAAGTCAGTGACTCCCTCACTTTCTTCACAGAAAGTTCTTCCTGAGCTGGTAAAGCCATAGACATCTTCATCTCACTAAACATGTTAAAACCTGCTCATTCCAACACACGCTTGCCTCTCTTTACTGTTTAACATCTACATATATGTTTTCTTTCTTCTTCTTTTTTTTTGAGTCTTTTTAATGTTGTATACACTGCAGCCCTGCTTTCTTATGTCAGTGCTGTAATTTTAATAGTAACCAGTCTGAAGTTGATGTTTTTATCGGGTCAATTTGACATCATTCAATGTTCTATAATCAAAATACAATAGCTGATTTTTTTTTTGCTTCATATTTCATCACTTTTCCAAATTTCATGGGTACAATTGAATAAGCATGAAATCATCACAATTTACATTTTTTTCAATGTGCTGAACACATATTGCACGCATTGGTGCTCATCTGAGGTCAATTTGACCGCAAATTGTTTTAGACTGGGTAAAACATGTCTGTCTGTTTGTGTGACCTATGTGTAACCTTACCTTTATACTTTTGAGTTGATACATTACATGGAAGGCAGGGGGACAATATTCTCATTTTGGAACAGCTCTTTCACAGTGAAAGTGACATAGAGGTGAATGTATCTGAGACAGAGGACTTGTTAGTGAATAACCTCAAATTTGTTATAACATACACTAACTCTAAAACCGAAAGTTTGACCTGATGGTGGCGCTGCGGGAAAGGTCAAAGGTTATATCATCACCACAACCAATAGGTTTCATACTCTTATGGCCAATGATGTTAGTACATTTGAGAAGATTTGGATGAAAACTCCAAAAGATGAAATAATTCTAATTTAAAAGTTTGTCCTGATGGTGGCGCTAGAAAACAGGTCAGGTTTCATTGTTAATAGCTTATTTATGTATTCAACAAATAAACAAAGTGTCTGACACAAAAACTTTGTCAACATTTCTTTCTGAAATTAACAAACTGCACAATTTTCACACAACTAGGCTTTTGTTTTCCGTTCGGTGTTTTTAAAAGCCAAAGTTAACGCAGTCGAAGCTGAGAAGCTTGTGGCAGTCTCCTTGTATTGTTGTCTGTGCATCAGTGTTATGGCTATACCAGGAACTCTTGAAATGAGAAAATGCAATGTTTGGTTTGGTGAAATTTGCTACAGTATATATATATGGAACAGAATAAACCTTTATTGATCTCCATAGGGGAAATTCACACGTAGAATAACAAAAGTAAACAGTGAGAGCCAAAATAGATACCAAGAAAAAGATTAAAAAAAATAAAAATAAATCTAAACAAAAACAAAACAATGGCATAAAAAACACAACAATGTGGACATGACAAATTAAGGACTATTATATTTTGTCATTTAATATTAATATTAATATTATAATATTTTTACAATCCCAGGATGTTATTCAGGATGAGGTATCTTATTAAATCTAAAGCTGGGGATGAGTTATTTGGTTACAACTGCTGTATTTATTATATTTATATTTTTTTCATTTTAGCGATACTTATGCTGCCTCAGAAACCAGCACAGCAAAGACATTGTAATGATTTTATTCTATATCACAGTGTAACAATACTAAATACTTGTCTTTGTGTTTCCTGTGAAGTCAGCATGGTTGTATCAGGCATTGTGTGTTACCTGTGCAGCCTTGTGTTTTCTCAGCTGTTGGCGCTCTGTCTCCAGTGTAAGGGCAAAAGGAGAAGGTCACTAAATATTTCATTTCCCAAGTAAAACAGGCTTCCCCTCATGAACTGAAAAAAAAAGGAAGAGGGAGAAACAGATCAGAGTGATGAATGTGCAATCAGGCTGATTAACTCCTTATTAGTTGTACGAGATCCACCGAAGGAAATGAGGGCAGGAACGGTGTGTTTATTCGTCATTTATGAATGTGAATGAGAGGAAGAGGCCATTGTGAACTCTTTCCTCTGTAAGATGATGCTTTGATCGCAAAGATTTCTGCTGGAACATTTCCTTTATTTAGATTTGTTTTTGTTTTTGTGGAGAATATTTTTCATTAAATATTTATTGGAGGATTGAAAAATAAGTCATTGCTGACCTCAGAGGTGGCAAGTAACGAAGTACAAATACTTTGTTACTGTACTTAAGTCGTTCTCTCTGGTATATGTACTTTACTTGAGTATTGGCGACTTTTCAGTTTTACTCCTTACTTTTGTAAACAAATATCTGTACTTTCTACTCCTTACATTTTAAAAAATTAGCTTGTTACTTTTAAGACATTCGAAGATGACGCAAAAAGACGCAAACCAACGTGGCCATATTTCAAATATTTTTTTGCAGTTGTTGATGTTTAGAATAACTCATGGCGGATGCGGTGCATTTTTTGCAAGCCAACAAATCTTGAGATTCTGGTATTCAAGAACTCACTGACAAATTTAAACATTTTATTTACAAATTGGATCTATAATGAGTAAATTCTCCAGGTGTTTATAAAGTCTAACATGTTTAATTTATTTTCCATGTACCGGTTTTCTACAACATGTATAAAGGGAATTTACTGGTTTAAAAACCATGTATTAGTATTGAATGGACATTTGTTGTACTTTGTACTTTTTTAGTACATTTAGTAGCATGTACTTTTTTACTTTTACTCAAGTAAGGGTGCAACTCCACAGTAGTTTTTTATTCAAGTATCTATACTTTTACTTCAGTCGTGAAGACTAGTACTTTTGCCACCTCATTCTTCTTAGTTTTAGTGCTCTTTTCTCATGTTCTGATCATTTTGCCAGAAGATGGCGCTATGATCTCTTCACAATGGTCTTACAGTGACGCCAGACAACATATGCTCTCCCAGGCCTTCTTCAGACAGACTTTTTTTTAAAGGAGGAGGGGGAAAAAGCGTGGTGTAGTTCCTGAGTCGAGGCAAATGTTTGTTAAAATAAGTGGAGATTTCCTGGTTTTCTTTCAGAAGGGGGGGGGGAGGAAAAGAAGTTAGTTCAGGATGAGCTCAGGGTGTTCTACAGTTACAGCCCTCACACTAGCTTGTGTTTTCCATTCTCTGTACAGTTGGGGAGAGGATGGTGGTGGGCTATATAGCTGTTGGGGGGTCACTGGGCAATGGCAGGAACGGCTAAACATCAAAGGGTAAGAGAGACGGTGTGGAGCAAAGTGAGACGCTGAGGACAGAGCACATGGACTTCTGCAGGAAGGTTAATAATTAAACTGATGAGCATCTGCCAGGCCTTTGTTGCTTCTCTTGATATCATAGCTAATTACATTTAAAGTGAGTATTTCAAACACACATATTTTATTATTGTTGAAATGTATGTGTTATGTCAACTTTGACTAACATTTGCTTTGAAATACTATTAAATGACACATAAGGTGAGGTGTGTGCGTGTGTGTATTCATAAAATTCCTGGTAAAGTTATGGATTTTCAAAAAACTATTTTCCAGTCTTGAAAAGCCATGGAATATTTGAGCTGTTTTGGAAAGGTTTTGGGAAAATATTACCTATTTTATTTTAATGTTTAAAATATGTTTAACCCTATGAATGTTAAGCGTTATCTTATAGTGAAAGTACAGCATACCGGTGTGCATCGTACTGAGATTGTATATGCACATGTGCGCACGCGCGCACTACCGGAAAATGAATTTTTGCGAAAAAAAATAATTCATTTTTGTTTATTTTGGTTTTCAAAGTGAACGGACACATTTTACTTGTTTGTTGGATGATGTTCGAGTTATTGTTTGGTTAGGGTTAGGGTTATAATCTCCGTACGGAGGTAAACACCAGCATCATTGAGCGGGAATCACGAGATCTCACAAATTCACTCTCCACCTCATTCATAAAACTGTGCGTAGGTAAGATCACTTCAGCTTGCATACGCTGAAAACCAGGAAATGCGCGCACAAATAAAAGGTCTTAGCGCTTCAGAACTAAGTCATGGAAATTTGGTAAAATATTTTGGAAAAGTTTTGAAAAAGTTTTGAAAAAATATTTTGGAAAAAAAGTGTGGTAACCCTGGATATTGAAAGGTTAAATGGCCCATGCACACTGGATGTGAATGGAAGGAGGCGAAGGAAGTGACAGCGTACAGTGGGTGGCAGGGCCTCAGCGCAGCCTGAGAGGAAATGGAATGAGAAAGTGCAGTCAGGCAGACCGCTCATTCACCATGACAAATGGGAGAGGCCTCGGCCAAGGGGATACCTGATACCCCACCGTGGGCCGTGCACCTGCCTGCATGTGCACCAAAGTGGAAATCAACTCAGCCACTTGTAGCTGCACACCTGAGATTAAAGATGACATTTTCAGAGCGTTATTGTTTACTGCATGTAAAAAAAAACCATTTAAGGGATTCAATAGGCTTTTACATTTCTTTGTCAACTAACATATGCAAAAAGATTGACCATTTTGACAGTATAATAATAACCAGGGTTGGGGTAAATTATTTTTTTTTCAGTTACAATAACCTTTTCAATTATTCATGTTCAATTACAATTCAATTGCAGTTACAATGGCCAGCATTATTTCCAATTATAATTAAATTACAATGATTTTTTATCCTCAGAAAATAAAACACAATTATTTTCTCAATTACTAAAGTTCAATTACAAATAATCACAATTACTGAGTCTGAAATAAATAACCTAATAAAAATTAACCTTCCTCTTGTGTTAACTTTCTGTCAGCATTATGATAACAGGTCCTAAATCAGCTGTAAAATACACTAAAAATTAATATCTATCATCTAATTTCTTTCCTAACTATCCTTGTTAGGCTTCGTAATCAATTAAAATGTCGGTTTTATTATTTCTGGTGTGGGTGTCTGAGTTTGTTTTGTGTTATTATACCCCTGGATTTAAAAATACATTGAGATGGTAAAATGTGGGAAAGCTTGATATGAAACGCAGTTTATTGATTGTTTACTACATTTAATTATGATTACAACAGCAACAGATTTTTAAAATTACAATTATAATTCAATTCAATTCATTTCAACTTTATGTGTATAGCCCAATTTACAACAAAGTCATCTCAATGCACTTATCAAAATGTAAAATTCATAATAAGTAAGAAAATTATGCCATAATTGTAAATAATTATCCATTACGTGATTGCAATTATAATTGACCCCAACCCTGGTATTAACAATGGTCTATATTTTGTAAGGTTTCAATAAAACTGTATATATATATATGTTAGTTTATTTTTGTTACATAATTGTTGGAAATTTTCTAATTATAAATCTAGCAAAAAAAAAAAATTATTAAAAAAAATTAAAAAATAAAATAATTTTTACAGAATTGTTTTTTTATCCTAAATTCCATCAAAAATATGAAAGAACAAAAGTGAAGGAAAAGTAATGTGAATAATAAAAATAGTATTGATTCACAATAATAAATTAGCATTATTATTATTTTTCTTTTATTTGAATGCATTTACAACACAGTAAACAGTAAATCATTTCTCTCCGAGAGTTAATGAGAAATCCAGGATGTCACAAGCTTCATGTTGTGATCCTAAATTAAAATTAAATATGAAATCCAAGTGCCATATGACAGTAAATCTTTGGGAGTTGTTAAGAGTTAGAGGGGCGCAGCTATAATCCAGTTGTGTATGAAAGGACAGAAGCAGAAGCAGAAGCAGTGGTTTGTTCACTCACATCCACACATGGTTCAGGAGGCTCATACCGAGTCTTCAAGCTGTCACACTTTCCTCCAGAAATGGAAGAAGAAGGAGAATTATAATCATAATCATGTATGTGATCGTTACAGTTTTTCTCAATAGTTTCCACACATTTACTGGTACTTGAGACACAATGACCACAACATGTCACTAATGCACCAAAGTCCTGAACCAATTCAGCTAAACTACTAACACAATAAATGTTAGTAGTTTGCAGATGTAAAACACAGTTTTTTTCAAAACACTACACACATTTCTCTGCATTTGACACAATGTTCATGAAGAAAATATCTTGTTTTCACAAAGAATAAACTGTCATTCAACGTTCTAAAGTTCTCATCACATGGGCAAACACCTGTCACACAGTTTTACAATTAGCAATCAGAGCTTTAGCGTAACAGGGCCACAGGTGAGCTCTTCTGTTTTGGAGCAATGGATGCCAACATTGGAAACAGAGGCAGAGCCAATATTGCTTTCAATGGATGAGGTGCTGTGGTCATGACATTGTTTTTTACTGTAACTTTATACAGTAAATGTTTTTGTTTTGTATGAACACGTTTGTGTTGGTTAGGATGAACAGTGTAGATTGTAAACAATATTTGATGTAGGGCTTACAGAAAAAATCAAGTTTCGAATTTAAAATGCATAAAACAATCCCAAATAAGTAAATTCAAGCAACTTCACAGTAGCTTAAATTTTCTGAGTAAGATATCAGATAACTACATATTTTATAACATATAACATTACAATTAAAAAAAATATATGAACTCTTCCCTTAGCATCTCAGCATAGTGCGAATAAAACATTAAACATGCATGTGGCACACATACGTATAGCCTAGTCAGAAGGTAAACACATGTAAACAAAGAGGGGGCTGGCTCACATCACGTTACAGTAACCCACAACGTAAAAAAGTTTTTTTTTTTTTTTCTTTTTTCTTCAAATTTGCTAAAGAAAAATGATTTTTAACTACAAATTCAATAAATCGATTACCTAAATTGATTTTTTTTTTTTTTTTGCCCAGCCCTAATTTCATCGTGTATTTGTGTGTTCTGAGTATAAAAACAATATTCTCAAATATTTTACAGCACACTTATGTATGTACTGTCTGTAGTAAGTGTAACACTGAACAAAAAAGGCCTAAGCCATTTTGATGATTGAAGAATAAGTGTTTTCCATTCATCATAGTGTTTTACATTGAGCACATCAGTGTCTATTCATATGATGGTTTGTGTGTGTCCATTTTGTGTGTGTACCAGTTTGAGAAGAAATTACATTATTTTGAATGCAAAGTTTCCTTATGTATGAGACATGCTTTCAGAAAATGTGTGGAAACAATCAAGAAAAAACTGTTATGGCATAAATATAATTGTAATTTAATAAAAATGTGTTGTTGTCGTAAACAGTATTAAACTGTAATTGAGTTTAGATAATTCATAATAATAATAATAAATAAATAATAATAGAATTAACTTATGATGCAGTTTTCATTCCAAGGAATCTGAAAGTGCTAGATTTAAAAACACAATAAAACTACACAAAATTTAACACGTAAAAGCTTTCCTAAATAAATATGTCTTTAATTGAATAATTGTAATTGCAATGACAATTCTATAAAATATATCAATTATAATTTAACACAAAACCGGGGAACAATGTTACAGTTTTATGTACAGTTCTACACATATCTAGTTCAAAATTATTTAAATATGTTTCATATCAAGATTTCCCACATTTTATCATTCAAAAATATAAATCTAGAGGTTTACTGACACAAAAAAGGCTCAGACACCCACACCAAAAAATGTTCATTTATTAGGAAGCCTAACAATGTAACCATAGACAGGAAAGACATTAGATGATAGATATTTGTTTTTGTATATTTTACAGTTGATTTAGGACCCGCTATCATAAGAGATGCTAACGCAAGAGGAAGGTTTTAATAGGTTATTTGTTTCAGGCTCAGTAATTGTGATTAATTGTAATTGAAGTTTAGTAACTGAGAATGTAATTAACTTTCTGCGGATAAAAAATAACTGTAATTTAATTGCAATTGGAAAACAATGCTGGTAACTGTAATCATAATTGAATTGTATTTGAACATGGATAATTGAAAATGTAACTGTAACTGAAAAATGGAATTTACCATAATCCTGGTCAAAAAGACAAAATCACAACTTAAATATAACAATTTATACAGTGAAAAAAAAAGCTTTTTATGCATTCAGGCCTTCATTATTATTACAACTCAAACTAAAAACATCTATTAGACTTACAGTATGTTTGTATATGTGGAAATGTTGGATTCTTTTCATCATAATGCTGTTTTGTGATTTTGCTGTGAGACAAACTATTGTTGTATTTGACTCAATAATAATGAAGTTGAATTGAATATCACTTTGCACTGAGACAGTAAGAGACTTTTCATCACTTTTTAAAAAACATATTTGTAAATAACTTTTCACAAAAGAACCTGTGGTTGCATTTATTGAAGCAAAGAAGCATCAATAACCACTGGACAGCAAAAATGTACGAAACGCTGAACGATAACTTTCCTTCTTTGTAATAGGACAGAGACAATAGTTGATTTATAAAACAGTTTATTTTTGTATTATCGTGTGTGATGTGTGTGTGTGTGTGTGTGTGTTTGTGTGTGTGTGTGTGTGTGTGTGTGTGTGTGTGTGTGTGTGTGTGTGTGTGTGTGTGTGTGTGTGTGTGTGTGTGTGTGTGTGTTTGTGGACCGTGTAAGTGTGTGTGTATGTGTGTGTGTGTGTGTGTGCGTGTGTGTGTGTGTGTGTGCGTGTGTGTGTGTGTTTGTGACCGTGTAAGTGTGTGTGTGTGTGTGTTTGTGACTGTGTAAGTGTGTGTGTGTGTGTATGTGACTGTGTAAGTGTGTGTGTGTGTATGTGATTGTGTAAGTGTGTGTGTGTGTGTTTGTGACTGTGTAAGTGTGTGTGTGTGTGTGTTTGTGACTGTGTAAGTGTGTGTGTGTGTGACCGTGTATGTGTGTGTGTGTGTGTGACCGTGTATGTGTGTATGTGACCGTGTAAGTGTGTGTGTATGTGACCGTGTATGTGTGTATGTGACCGTGTAAGTGTGCGTGTGTGTGTGTGTGTATGTGACCGTGTAAGTGTGTATTTGACCGTGTAAGTGTGCGTGTGTGTGTGTGTGTGTGTGTGTGTGTGTGTATGTGACCGTGTAAGTGTGTGTGTGTGTATGTGACCGTGTAAGTGTGTGTGTGTGTGTATGTGACCGTGTAAGTGTGTGTGTGTATGTGTGCGTGTGTGTGTGTATGTGTGCGTGTGTGTGTGTATGTGACCGTATTAAGTGTGTGTGTGACTGTGTGTGTGTGTGAGACCATGTAAGTGTGTGTGTGTGTGACCGTGTAAGTGTGTGTGTGCGTGTGTGTGTGTGTGACATGTAAGTGTGTGTGTGTGTGTGTATGCGACCGTATAAGTGTGTGAGTGTGTGTGTGTGTGTATGTGACCGTATAAGTGTATGTGTGACTGTGTGTGTGTGTGTGTGTGTGTGAGACCATGTAAGTGTGTGCATAAATAAATTATCTTTACCAACGATCTAACAACTGTGTTCTAACAGTTGCAGAAAAAGTTTTTAAAATGATATAAAATTCACCAACATTTATGTCGTATTTGTTTGTATTCTTATTTCTATTTAAAAAAATGAATTTTTTACTCGACAGACTTTCTTTTACATTGCTATCAAGTAGCAGTGAGCATGTTTTTTTCTGTGTAAAGTATTTGGGTTAATCTCATATTAGTCAAAATAAGATCATTGTCACAAACAGTCTTAGATGTCTTTCACAGACCTTTGCTCGAACTGATACGTGTGGTCTCAGTCGATTAGTACAGGTTTTAAATTACAGCTCAAAATCTTTCATATTATCAAATATACAATATATGGATTTATTTTCTGTAATTATTGCAGATTCTTATAAACTGCACAATATGTTGTTACTACAAGTAATAGCTACTTAAGGTGTTTTTATATTTTATAATGTAATTTAACACAATAATACTAGTTTGGTTAGTATCATTTTCATAATTAACATTATTTTTTTATCACTGATGTTTAAGTTGGGATAAATGCTCTTTACAATGCAACTGTCGTGGACTATGTTGTTTCTTTTTTGTGGTAATCCATTACCTGCCTGGACACATTTTTCACATTACATTTACCTACAGTTTCTCAATTTCAAATCCAACTCTACATTTTGTTGATTTGTGACACAGTAGCACAGAGATCTGTTGCACCAATAACTAAACAGTAAACAGTATGCTGCCCATTAAAATGTGACCTTGGAATAAGCCTTATTTTATGTAAATCATAGTGAGTTAAATATGTTTTTTAAGTAGATTAGGTCTGCAGGACTCCACGCCTCCTCCTTCTCCCCCGTCAGCCCCCAGAGACCAGAGATGTAATCCAGATTCATAATCCAATGATTCTTACAAGCTGTTTTGTGTTGTTAAATACTGGGTATTTGTGTTGATTTAATATCATTCTAATCTTCTTAAAACTGCCAGTTGCTGTCTGGTTCATAGTCGTTTTCTGCTGTATACCACTGAATTTCATTTTGCCTTTTTTGTTCAGAATATCAGTTGATAAAATCATTTAAATCACCTTTTTAACCCGTTTACCACACTATTGTAACACTGTGGTGGACATTTTGGGTTCGCTTCCCAACAGGTGGTCCGAGGAGTTTTGAATGGTCTGCCATCGATGGTCCTTTACGGTAGTGCACTAGTCTGGAAGCTGAGCCTGCAGATTATCATCGATGATATATTTATTTAGATGTATTGTAAGTGGATTCCAGTCTCAGATTTGTGCTCAGTGGCACATCCAATATTATTAGTTGCTATGAGTTCAGCCTGTGCAAATCTGTTCATGCATAAGACCATAAGAGCCTCTTATGTTCAAAGCCAGGTCAGAGTGAAGACACATCAGATTAATATTTGATCATGCAGAAGGGCTCTTAATCTGATTTGCTTATTGCCTTAGCTAAGTGCTCTGCAGCAATTATCATAATTGTTGGGCCAAACATGGTAGTCTTTACAGCCAGCGGCTTGTTGGGCGTGAGTGTGTGCTGTGGGAGGGGGATTCCAGCACCAAACCCAATTAATGCAGAATGGATGGCTGGGCATGCTGAGGGTAGAGGGGATGAGGAAGAGGAAGAGGAAGAGGAGGGACAGGGAAGTGAACCCTGAGTCAGAGACATAGCCCAGGGCAGCTCAGGGATAGGCTCTCCTAACGCCATTAGACGCCCTCAGCCATGCCAGCAGCACCTGCTGCTATCAGGTGAAACTAAAGCTATCACTGCAAGTCTCTGAGTTTACATATGGATGTTCACATGCATTATTATGAGCTATTTTATTTCTCTTTTATTCTTTGATTTGGTGACTCTTTATTTACAGTACAATAGAAAGAGATTTTACATTAAGGCAAAGTCAAGTCATTTATTTCAAATGTTTTTAATATTAGTAGGATTATTCTAATAATGTGAAGCACTGTGATGTTGTGGAATTGTGAAATTTGTAAGCTGAGACAAATTTGTGTATTCTATTCCAGTGGTTCTCAAATTTTGTCCTCCCCCCACCCATATGTCCGAATAGAACGTTTTGCTCAGAATTCTGTGAAAAACAACTATAGAGCATAATTATAGAATGAATGAGTTGAATTGTGTGTGTTATCAGACACATTTTGTGTGTTATCAGAAATAAGTGGAATGAAACAGTATTTAATGCTTCCTGAATAGATCATTTACGGTAATTTCCTGCATATAAATAATTTCTATCATCATTTTGTGTGTTTTTTGTTTCATTTTGTGGGTTTTTGGTGTGTATTTTGTGTATTTAGTTGTTTATTTTTTATTATTCATTATATTTTTATATTATTGTGTGTGTTTTTGTGGTCGTTCTGTGAGTTGCTGGAAATATTTAGGATAATTATCATTTGATGCTAAAAATAAACATTAAATCCCATGTTTTTAATGCTTTCATTTGTTAATTTTCCTCTCTCTCTCTCTCTCTCTCTACCCCCTTTAGTGCCAACACGTACACCTAAAAGTACACCCCTCATTTGAAAAACACTGTTCTATAATATTTATTTTCAAATATTATATTTAATTATTTTCTTGGTAAATGCGGTGCACCTTAAAATAAATGCATAACAAAAATAACAGTTTGGATGTTGTAGAAGAGTAATTTAATTAATGAAATCACCGACTGATTTTTAGAAAAATAAAAACAAAAAATACATTTAAAAAACTACCAACAAAATAAGATCCAACAACTTTTCCAGAGGCTTTTAAAATATTTGGAAATCAGTCTTATGAAAAGTAATATTTATAGATCCCATGCAAAGTACAAAGCAGCTCTACAAGATAATTAAAAAAAAAAAAAAAAAAACTATTATTATATTAGATTACATGCATCTTTTATATTATAATGTTTGTTAAACGGGAAAACTACTTACTTCCAAAGTATGTTTAATTATTTTTAATTGCAGTCACTAAACTTGTTACAGTGGTTCCCTAAAAAATGTGTTGATTGAAGACCACCAGACCTAAATCTTATTCCTGTGCTGAAGCTCAAACAATGAAACTCCTGAACCAGACCTGTGCTTCTGTCATTTTGATAGCTCCCTCATCAAACTGTTGTCAACCCACCGGTTTGTCATAAGCATGTCTATTAAATAAATGAGCTGGCAGACGGGGTGCTGTGTCTGTATGAAAGTCATCTATCCTGCTGGAGGCATGGCACTGCACTGGGAGAGATGGTTCCCCATTAATCTATGTTGACTGGCTGGAAATTGCATCTTTGTAATGAGTATTAGGTGTGCATCTACATGAATTAAAGCTGAATGAGACCCTGATAGATCACCTCATCCCAAACGACACTCCTTTCATGATCATTATTGTTTAAAAGTGACTAAATCATATCGGGATGATTGAAAGTCTCAGCTCAGCAGGGCTGGAAGAAGATGAAGTAAAGGTAACAACAATAAATATAATGCAAGTCAGTGTAAGCAGGACATATAAGTGGATTTCTCCAGTTTCCCTGTTGTGTTTTTATACTGAAGTTGCTGTATGAAACAGGTATGGGATGAGGTTACTGTCAAAGGTTTTGTGAAAGTGCACATGGAAAATGTGTCAAAGTTTCATTGTGGATTTTAATCCTGTGGATACAAATCTACAGGAACTGACGGAATAAACTACTGTCAAAATTATGTCACAAAGTCGCAGGCATTGTGTATCGATTAAAGGTCCCATATTATGCTATTTTTCACCCATCTCCATTTGTTCTAAGAACTCCAAAAACATAGTATTTGAGGTTTATTTTCCCAAACTCGCCGGTTTTTCAGAGTTTTAGTCTTTGAACAGTCACTTTCTGAGCAACTCTACACAGACAGGCTGATTTGCGGCCTACTTCTGCATATTCATGGGTGGGCGTGTCTATAGACGGGATACTGACTTTCTCCTCCCCGCACTGTGACGTACGGCCAGCGGACGGCCCACCCTCCTCCCACCCACTTCATAGCCAAGCTCATGCTGCTTTATAAACACAAGACAGAGCGTGGGGGCGGGGCATTCGTCGGTACATACATAGACTGTAGAAAATACATACATAGCACTGCGCAAAGGACGCTGAAATGCTCACCTTTGTGGGCGTGTTTGTTTACATGTCAATCACGGCAGAGAGCTTCCTGGAGGCGTGGCTTCTCCAGCTCAGTGCCGCGTCAAATTTGTCAACAAAGTGGGAAAGTATCATCAAATTGGAGTGAGGTGTTTGGGCTCACCCTGCAGTAAGAAAGGAGCAAATCACCCTCTAACTAATGATTGAGGGAATCAATGAAAAAAACACTTTGGGCATGTGTATGAAGCCCTAATAGTACTTTTATGATGATTAAAGCACATAAAAGTCGATTTAGCTTAACATGTGCCCTTTAAAGATCAACAATACAAAGACTGTATTTCAAGTTTCAGTAATGAATCAAATTGCTGGATGGCAACTTCTGTTTAACACAAAACGGAAAAAAAGAAATGGGACATTGTGGGTTAAGTCATTCTCAAGTTAATCTCTCTCTATTTTGTTGTTATCTGTTTTTGCACAATATTAAAGTGTTTTCACGGAAGATATATTTGTCATGTTTTTTTTTTCTTCTACATCTTCTCAAACATCGAGCACCCAGTATTTTGATGCTTTGCCACCACCGCTGCTTGAAACCAGCGAAAATGCAATTACTATTTATCAACTTGATACAGGAAAGTATTCATGTTTTGAAAAAAGACAGATTTGATGTGATCAATATGTAAGACCGCATGAGCTGTCTTACGTCTGCAAACACAATCAGCTCACTTCCTATGGAGGGTTTTCACCTACATCACGTACTGGACTGTAACCCGGATGCGCGGCAAAGTGGACATCTTCCCGTACCCTGTGTTTTTTTGGAGGTGAGATAAAATCTCAAAGTGCTGTACAGAGCAGTGGGGAAATTAATACAAGTGCAACATCATAAAAGAATAATAAAATATGAGTGCATATACATCATAGGTAGAGTTTAGATGATTCTTGGTCCGAGCCCGACCCAAGTTTGGGCCGGGCTCGGGCCTCATTTTCTCACTCAGCTGTCGGGCCGGGCTCAGGCTTCATTTTTTACTTTTTTTTTTTAATCTTTATTACATTAATATTATTTTTTAATAAACACACTTCTATATTGTTGTGGTATCATTTCTAAAGTGATTTCTGCTAGTTGTGGGACGGGATATTGATGGTGTTGTGTTGCGTTTAGTTGTTCAGTGTTCACATTCACTGAATATTATTTGCTGATTTTGCTCATTCCTCACTTGCAGCTGGGGCACAGTCAGGTCTGCGCTCCACGCATGGGCCGCCCCGTCGCGTCTACATACTGTAACGGACTGGATACTATGCTCTGGTCATGTTCCACTTGTGTGTATTCAGTGGTTAACTGATGCTGAGATTTCCCATGATCGAGAAGGCATCATGGTTACGTGCAGCTTTCTCTGCCAATGTGTGTCTTTGTTTACATGTGTTCTGAGTGTTGATTGGCTGGGAGGCTGGGGAAAGGGTGGGCGTAAACAGGGAAAAGACTGAGTGTATGACAGTGCAAGACGGTTCTTTTTGTGTTTGTTTATGTTTGGCGTGTTACTACAACCTCCATTAAAGCCTGTAAAACTGTGATAACGGCTCGAGTCACGTCATTACAATAACTTTTGGGCTGCGGCAAGTGTGTGTGCACCCCCCCTCTCTCCGCCTCGCTGTGGGAGGCACCGCACTTTTACGACATTTCTTAAGAATTTAGGCTTATTCAAGATTAACTGCTTTAATTCATTTTGCAGTGATATAACCAAAAAGGACCTTTAGGGGGCGCGCTAAGCAAAAGTTACTTAGTTCTGCTTTAAGAGCCGCTGCTATCAACAACTCACTTACTACAAGAAATGAGCCAAACAAATTCAGATGTCCAGATTTTTGCCTCGTAGATCCTGGTTTAGCTTCGCGAACCACAAGCGCCTCCTTCCCTCTGATAACTTTTGACATTGTTTTCCCTGATTTGTTATAACTTTTGGCAGTCTATACAATTTCAAATGTTTTTCATGTTCTGACCGATTGGTACAGCCAAAAACACGGCAATAATTCACTATTTTGTTTCATTCGACGTTCGGGATCTGCTTAGTTTACCTTTATTGTCACTTAAAATAATGTTGCCAACAAAACTTTTGATGAAAACTCTACGTCAACAAAATTCATCCTGAAACTTTTGACAGTAACATTACACCATAAACAGGCCTCAGTAAGGCCCACATCCACACATTAATGAGTAAAACTCACAGATTCCTGTTTCATGTTTCATAAAATCAGCTGTAACAGTTGATACATTTTCCCAATGAAAAAACCTGACCACATGAAAGTCTTTGAGGGGAGCGAGAGTTCACAAACAATCTTTGAAGTCTGAGCCAAGAAATCCAGTTGTTTTTACGAGCATCATGGCATTTATGCGCACTAAACTATAGGCCCTATCTCTGGATTCACCACCTCTGACATCCCAGCTAGGTATCCACACAACTCTTAAAGTAGGGCCGCTCAGTTAATCGAAATTCGATTACGATTTTGATTATTACACCCAACAATTACAAAATAACATAATCGAGAAAAAAACGATTCTTTATATATATATTATTTTTTTATTTTTTGAATAAAACAAACCCACTATTTTTGGACATCTACAATTAATACACACACGTTATCAATACTAACTTTGAGTTGTTTAATCTACGCACATGCAAGCTCCTCCCCTCCGCCCCGCCCCTCTCACAGCCAAAGCTAGCCTGCAGGCAAAACACGAGATAAGTTGTTGCTAATGGTCTTGAAACATGGCAGGAGAAACACACCAAAAAGGCTTGGTAAACAAGTGGCAAGTTAAATTCTCCTACATGGCAACATTTTGGGTCTGATGATGAAACACCTCACGTGCAAGAAGTGTTTTGTTTTGTGCAAAAGTGAACATACTTGATTTTAGTGTTTGAAGGATTTTATTTATGTTTAAAGAATACATTCTATGTTTTTTTTTTTTTTTGTCCAAAAAATAATTAACTTTTTGGTTGACAAGTAATCGTTTGAATAATCGTGATTATCATTTTTTCTACAATCAAGCAGTCCTATCTTAAAGTACATTTAACAGTGGGCAGCTGAATAGTTTAAGTACAACTCACCTGTGAAACAAGTAACGTCTGCTGTTGGATTTCCACTTGACTTTATCTCCCTCCCTAGCGATCCTCGAACATATGACGAATGAAAAGACTACACTGCAAATTTAAATGTTCAAATACCGCCCTTCTCAACCCCCTGCTATGTAATATAAGATCAGGAAACCTGTTATTGTTTCCAGAGTAAATTCAAACTGTAATTTTCTTCAGTTTGGCAGACATGGTAGAAATTACTGTCTTTTTTTTTTCAAGAAACTTCTAACTTCAGAATGATAGCAGAGCTTGTCACCTGGTATCTTGACATATTTACTGTACCTGGACACTCAAATGTTCCTCTGTAATGTCTCTCTGGTAATTACACTGCCAAGCACCCTGTTGGGGTAATTATACTAAAAACACCCTCATTAGCAGCATCAAGATGTAAAGCCCCCGAAGTCTCACTATCCGCTCCCCTTTGCACTCTTTTAGACAAGTTTATCTAGCCAACAACTCCCTGCTCTTACTGCAGCATCTTATGACTGCTGCACAGTGTCTGCTTTGTTTTGACATTCCACATCATTGTAACTGAGCTAATGCTAGCTAGACAAACTTTTGCTCACAAAAATGCAACTATAACAAGTCTGCTGCAAGTGGCTTTCCCATGAGAACTCGCTCAGTTTACCTGAAAACCAAGAATACTTTCCCACTAGCTTGTACGTAGGCTGGATTTGGTTTAATTGAAGAATGCTAACAAGGCTAACAGCATGTTTGAGAACGCTAATGGGTTTGAACAGAGGCATTTATAACTTATGTGTAAACACATCTTCTGGATATTAATGGGAGCAGACCGAGAAATGTCAGCATGTTTTTTAATAAATTGCGCATGTAATGGGTGCCTTTAATGTAATGCATATAACTACACGCTGAGTTACTTTACCCCCAAAATGTTGAAAATATATTCATCAGGTCGTGGTGGGCAGGAGAAGTTGTAATTTTAAAATGAACAGCTGGCTTTTGTGCTGCTCATGTAAAGTCAACAAACTACTCCCCGTAGTAAACGGACAATGAAGTTATAACAGTCCTGAGCCGCATATTGTCTGGCAATTTGCTCTCTTTGAATTATTCAGAGACTGGGCTTTTTTATGTCAGCAACTGTGTATTTTCCAGTGACAATACTCCTCTTACCTAATAGTTTCTCTGTGTCTGCTGTTTTATGACTGACATAGCAATAAGCAGATTGTCCAGATATTTATGCCATCTGCAGCTAGGAGAGATAATTAAAGTATATAAATTAATCAAGTGCAATTAATTAGAACCTTTATGTTCACAGCAGTGCATCTTTGCATGTATAATTTATATTTATTGATTTCTTTGGTTTCATTAGGCTATAAGATAACAGTGCAAATGCATTAGACGGGAAAATGCACAATTAGCATTCGGTAGGAGCTCCTGGTAATTGATAGATCAGCGAGCACTCCCTGCTGATATAAAGCTGTGTAAACTGTCATAAGTGGTTACAATCGATGACTGATATTTTGCGCCATATCTCTCACTTGATTAATGATGTTTTTGAAAGCGGCCCCCCACTTAATGGGAGCCTGATAGGCATGCAGAATTTACTGTTTAATCAGGTTGGAGAATTTATTGTGGTCCTGAACTTGTGTCGTCGCGGGTGGAAATGTATGATTGGTCTCTGTAAGTGCTACGCTGATGGTATTTGCTCCCGTCAGCAGCCAATATGGCTGAGCATTAAGAGCTTTGTGCTTCCCAGTTGATTTTTCATTGACAGCGCTGCCATCGTTCATCACTGGCTGCTTTCACCCTCTTGCTCTGCAGAGCTGAGAGGAAAGCGAGCCGGGAAGTCGATTGTAGGCAGTGTGTTTGCAGCATTCCTGTGTGTTCTGCAGTGCTAATGGAGTGTAAATTCCAATCTAAATGAAAAACACTTACTTATGTCCCTGATAATGACTGTTTGCAATCACCGAATGCAAAACCGAAACTACGTGTCACCACAACTTTCTGTTGTTTATTCTGCTTATATGCACATAAATGTAGATAGTTAGCATAAGTCATCATACTTGGAAGGATGTGTGCTTTTAATTTGAAAGATAATGAAGTCTCCAGGAGTGGCATTTTTTCATACTTTCAACAACTCAGATTCTACCATGTTCTCATCAGATACATTTGGAAAGATGACATTTGTCTTGGACCAGAGAACCATTGGTTTATTTCAGAGGAATGAAACCTTTATTCTCAAACAAGCCATTTTTCTTTATCTCACCTGATTAAAGTCCTTTCGAAGCCAAAAAAAAAAGCCTTCTTAATGAAGACAATGAGTGTACAATATTATTTACAGTTAAAATTATATCAAATAATAATATTTTTTGAGTTAATGTATTTGAAGGATACAAAAATAACTTGAATTTGAATTGAATTGCTAATTTCTTGCAACATATCAAGCATGCTTATTAAGTGGCATGCCAGGGATTTAAAACGTAAGGTTAGCCACTGGTGCAAGGAAAGCTGATGGTCTGTAGATGTAGCAGGAAGTGAAATAAGAAGGTGGCAGAGTTATTGCACAATGTTAACAAATGGTTTTGTCATAATTGTATTTGAATTGGATGTCATTAATCAACAACACTTTCTGTAAAAAAATAACAATTCATTATTTGAATGTATTCTTTAAACTATAGGGAGCCATTGCAAAAGAGGCAAAGAGCCACAAAAGATTTTAAAAATCTCTATCCCTCATTACTGGGGAAATATATCTTGGTTCGTAATTGACAAAGTTTCATCCGCATTGAATCTAGATTGCTTTTTTTTTTTTTTGAAATTTTTTTTACAAAATGGCTTGTTTTAATCTCATGGTACATGTGTATAATGACAATAAAGGCATTCATCATCATCATCATCATCATCATCATCATCATCATCCATAGATTTAGACCTACTGTATTGTTATTCATATTGTTGGACATTTGTTAGAAGCTTTTAAAGTGTGAATGATCCGGATCACTGATCCAGATGACTGACAATATCTGGCAAAGAGGAGATTTGGCCCTTGGTGGTGGTTTGTGGTCTTTGAGTGCGATTTTTTTTTTCCCCCTAACCATCTTTATTTACAGGTTTAGCCATAACCAAGTCTTAATGCACTGCAGTCTGCTGGAACAGTTGCTCCCATTTGCTGTGGCTGACATAGTTGGACGATATTGTCACCGTTTGCTACGTCACTCATAATTCATGTGGCTGCAGCGATATAATTACCCCTAAATAGGATGTTGGCTTTATGAGTACCACATGTTGCTGTCTGGGAAAAGCTTCCGTGTGTGGTGGACCACTTTTCTTGTCTTGCTCTCTGATGTTGCGTCAAATCAAACGGTCATGTAAAGTATGAGAATACCTGAACAAAATTAGTCGACTTGCTGTAGGTATCAGTGCATAACGTGCAGACAGTGGGTTTAAGGAGCCCCATCCTGCACCTGGGTGCCAGACGTTACATACATTTTTGGCTTGTGTCTCGCGCAATTTCCTCCCCCTATGTCACAGTAAATACTTAAAGAGACACCACCCCCTGTTTAGGCTTGCAAATATGTGCTGTAAAAAAAGAAGGTAGAAGCTCTTTGCCTTCTGGTGATGTCTAAAATTGTGATCCTACTTTACACCTGCTGGTACAGTATGTGCTGCCATAACTTTCAAAGATCCCAATAGATTTAGAAAGTTGAACACTGTTTAAATAATCTAATTTATGATGCTAAGGCTTTATTGTCAGAATTCAAGGTTGATCCATTTTTCTTAAACTTTTTTCTCCACAATATTAGCGTCTCTTGCTGAAAACCTGCCTACATACAGCGAAGGCAGTATCATTCAATTTTGCATGAAATTCAGCTAGTTACCTCTGCCTGTAGCTTTGGTCAGCTGGGAGACGCTCCCACAACCCATGTGACATATATATAAAAAGCAAGATAAACCTTTGGTAGATTTGTCTTGCAACCCGGAATCTCACTACAATGCATGTTCCACATTTTACATTGATAACTACAGAAGTTTGCTTTTTCCATCTTGGTTTACACTGAACCCAATATTTTTGTGTGGAGTTTGCAGAGGCGTTAAGGGTACTAATGTATCCTATTCAAGTAGAAGTACTGTTACTTCATTGACATTGAACTCAAGTACAAGTAAAAAGTAGCTAAATTAAATGGTACTCAAAGTAAAAGTTACTAGTTACTTTCACCCCCGCATTTATTTTTGATAATAAATCTTGCATACAGTAAACATCTCATGTATAAAATTATAAAGGAAGATGAAATATTGCACAGTTGGAACGTTTTATTTATTTTCCACAAAGGCATCTGTATAAAAGCATTGCCAAAATGTACAATTATCTTTTCAATAAAATAAAACTAATGAATTCAATGCAAAATAAAATCAATTCTAATGCTCTAAATATAGCGACATTACATTTATACTTTCATTTCATTTTTTGTACTTTCACAATGTCACAATTGGGTGTAGAAGTGTAACAAATTACCACATCGCTTACACACCATGCAACGCCATACTCGTTCTCATTCCACTCACATTTAGCACCAGGTGTTTCAGTGCAAGCAGACCTGCTAATACTGTATCATGTTTTTCCGCAGTCTGTGCCTTCTCCTCGCCCTCCTCTCTCATTCCTGTTTCAGGTTCTTGAAGCTGGAGCTAACAGTTCCTAAACTGTGGTTCACGGCTCAACTAGTCTGGGACACTCTGACGTTCTATCTCTCTATCCTGTTCTGTTCTCTTCTTTCTGTCCACTAACCCACACCAGTCCAAGCAGATGTTCTCCACCTCTGAGCCTGGTTCTAACAGAAATGTATTCCTGTTAAAAGGGAGTTATTTCTTCTCACTGTCACTGATGATTTTCTTTTCTCTTAAGAATTCTATATTTTGATAGCACTTTGAGATGACTAATGTTGTAATTTGCGCTATATAAATAAAGTTGAATTTAATTGAATTGACTTCTTTTAAAACATATTTAATTACAAGTAAAATGACTGATTTAGAAATATACTCGAAAGAGTACAAGTACCCATAAAAGTAACTCTATTACAGCAATGTGAGTACTTGTAATCCATTACTTTCACCTCTGGGAGTTTGCATGTTATCTGCATGTGTAACCTATAAAATATAATGCAAGTATAACAAAGGAATTCATGAAATGATGTTCAGTAATTTTTGCCTGTTTTTTTTTTTTTTAACTTACTTAGATTCAAGTTCAGAAACATGGCAATCCAAACCTTGGGCTTGTTTATTCTCCTAAACTGTAGAAAGGCTTTATCTTTAAAACAGCTCAACAGAGTTCTTGAAAATGTATCAAATGGAGAGAAAAATGTGTTTGATTCAGAATTTGTCTAATACCATCAAACAAAATTAACTATGTATTTGTCCTTTTGCATGAATGGATGGAAGCTCTTATTGTCCGGTTGTCCTGTCCTCTAAAGCAAAATGAAGGAAAAAGGCTATATTTGGAATGGAAGGATCACTAGTGAATAATGCAAAGGAAGCTCTGTTTTCGTAAAAAGACACAGTAAGAGAAACCTTTTGACCTTCTACACCCTCCTCGTCTTAAAACCAGAGCTAAGATAACAGCTGAAGATGTTTGGGTCTCTCTGATCCTCTCATCTTGCTTTAGGAGCGTGTAGAGAGAAGGGCTGCCTCATACCAGGGACCATATTGACCTGGCCATGACAGTTTGTGGCCTTAAACCCACATCAGCCTATCTGATTTCCTTTTAAGGGATCCCCAGAGAACGCACGCTTCCATTTTTCTTAACTTGTGTATAAGTAAACTGCAGCGCCAGGCTGGGAGGTCAAATCAATCTCTGCTATTTATTACATAGAAATGTGACACTTGGTCTTAAATGCTCTTGTCCCAAATGATTTACCCTGGTGTCTGCATTGTGTGTCTGCTGTGTGAATGTGTGAGTACGCCACAGACGTGGGGAGCGCCACGTTTTATGACCATTTTGCCAAATTATCCTTTTTTTCTTTCTCTCTCAGACTCATCTCTTGTAAACAAAGATGGGTTAATATGCTCTTTGAAGACAGTTTTATGTAAAGCTTTTAGCCCTGGTGTATGTATCATATTTACTGTAGCACACTTCAAACACAGGGACCGGCTAATGCAATGAGAATAATTAAGGATTGTAGTCATGCACAGGTCAACTCCTGAATGCGGCGCCTAAATATGATCACTATCATGTAGTCTGAGCCTGCTTTGATGTTTCCGCATGTTGTGTGTGTGTGTGTGCATGTGTGTGTGTTAAGTGTCTCAAAGCGTGCAGGGAAAACAGGACAGTGACACAGTCATTAGAACCTGAAGGGGATGCAATCCGGTTTTCTGTGGGAAGCAGAGCTCTGTTTACTGCGTGACAATGTGATATTGTGTGGCTCATGCTGTCTTAATTGGAAACAGTCTCACCCTACAAAAGGTGCATAAGACCCCTGATTTTGTGAGGCAATCTCAGCCCTACCCCTTTCCCACCCCCTTCACTCCCTCCTCCTCCTCCTCTGAAGAGCAGCGCAAACCCCCAAAGCATTTCCTTAATCCTCCGGAAGATCTTGCTCTCCCACAAAATATGGTACCTGTGGACAAACAATGGATTTTTCCATAATAATACGTTGAACATTTCATTATGAGTGGCTAATGGAAGAACGAGTGAAGGCCTGAGCACATACACAGTGAAGCTCTCTTTTGATCAGCAGCATAAGGTTAATCCATGGTAAGAAATAATGGAGGTTTAGAGGAGAGGAGGGGCAGCTGTATTGAGCTGGGATGAATTTACAGCTGAGAGGGCTCAGTAAAAGGATGATTTTTAGAGCCTCTCGCTGCGTATTGAAGGGAAGACTGTCTGACAAGTCATCAATGAGCCCTGGTGCTGTACTAAACTAATGAAAGCTGCATTTGATCTTCCTCCGAGAGGTTCAATACAACTCCTGCTATTATTTAAGTCCTTAGCTTCACCCAAACCTGTTTTCAGATCCACAGAAATCATTAAATTGCACAGTGAAGTAAACTGGGTTTGTAAGTATTGGATGAGGAGGAAAAATTCAAACTGCTTATAATGTATCCCTGTTGATTGCATCCAATAGACACTTCCTGATTTGTTTAGTGCCTGTCAGAGTGTTTTGCTTGACTTGCTTTAACCATCAATAAGTCAATTTAGTGTAGGGCGATTCTTTTTAAATTAGAAATGTGAAAGTTGAGCAAACACTTTGACTGGGTTGTGCATTTTCTCCCATTGCCAATAATTTAGTTATCCTGTGTGCAGTGTTGGGAAGGTTACTTTCAAAATGTAATCAGTTAACAATTACAGATTACATGCCCAAAAATTTCATTTGTAACGTAATCCCTTGCATCACTCAATCTGAGTACTGTAATCTGATTACTTCCACATTGAATTGGATTTTCTTAAGTGTATAAATGCGACCATCATTGAGAAAAATAAAGATAACTATTATAAATACAATTGTTTGTTTATCTGTCATTGAAATAAATATTGTAATTTACCTACTCCTTGGTTGTGATGCATCCTCCGGCCGTGTAACACAGATAAATTATTCTCTGCCATGACATCATTATATCGATACCCAACATAGAAGCTAGCGTTAGCTTGCTAAAAATGATCAGGTTGCTGTTTAATGAGGTTCTGCCTGGTTGAAATAGTTTGTAAAACTTTGTCACTCTTCAGCGTAAACCATTTCCAGACGCAGCAAGTTTCATTCTTGCCGTTATCTCTATACATCTTCTCAACAAACGCATTCTTACCGGTTCATGGCTGTAGCTCTGACTTTCGTTCCACGTCTATCTCACGCTTATCGTTTTACGACATCATTTAGATTGAGTGACCGATGCAAATAATAATTTGCATCGGTCACTGTAACGGATTGCAGTTACTCATAATTTATAATCGTATTATGTAACACCATTACATGTAATCCGTTACTCCCCTACACTGCCTGTGTGGTCCAATGAGTTGCATAATACAGAGTGTCATCTACATTTCAAAGACCCAAGAAATCTTCTCTCTTCCCTAAAAGCATACAAAAAAATCTGACATATGTAGCAAACAAACAAAGATTAAAAAATAAAAATTATACTCCTGCTCAAAAGTTTAGGGCCACCCCGACCGTACTGAATAGGAGAGCAGGATAAAAGATTTGGCCTGAGCTGGTGCCAAAGAACAGGGCATGCGTCATCTCCTAACATCAATGATGGAGGCTGCACCGCAAGCAAAACAGCCCAGGCTCGCACTTGAACTGCAGTGATTCAAGGTTATGTTAACTGAAACATGTTGATGTAATAATATAAACACTGTGATAAACCAGCAGTTTGGAAGATTTTAGTAATAAATCTGGCCAAAGGGGGTACGACTGAAATTTGTGATGACATGAAGTGGTTGTTAGTGTAAAAGTCTCCCATTATGCATCTGTTCTGCATCTATTCTGCATTTACCTTGCAGCAGCTGTATATGCCTTTTTTCTCCCCTTGTTACAAATATATGCTTTTATAAATGAGTTTTTATTGTTTGTAGGTAGCCTTGACACATAAACGTGACATGACTATTTATTATAGTAAAGCTTTTGCTCTTATATATTAAAATCAATATCATAATAATTCAAAACCTAAAGAAATCTCACAGACAGCTAAATAATGCTAATATGAATACTTCATATATAGGATGATTGATGAATTATAAATAAACTTTATATATACCTTGGCTTTTATTTTAACCATTAAGGTCATCTCCAAAACCCAATCCTTATTTACTTAACATTTTGCTGCCCAATACTTGATAAACTTTAAATTCGGGTAATCAATTGATTTAACATTAGTACGCCTACTATTACACTTTAAGCAGATATACACTTAATATACTAAATTTAGATAAAATACAATACAATACATTTGTCAGGGTCACTGTAGACTGTAAAAGTATAGTATATACTTTAGCCTATAAATAAAAGTTATAATAATAGTTGATGGTGTTGTTGTTTGAAGTTTAATTTTTAGATAAAGTTCAGGTTTAAATAATCCATTAACTTCTCCTTGTCAAATGAAAGAAACAAAATGATTATTCCTACTGAAGAATGTTGTTCATTGACTTTTCCAGGTTTTTTTTTTTTTTACATATTGCACTGTTATGATGTAGTTACTATAGTTTGTCCACAGATTCATACAGGTGTCCAGAACTCTCTAAATTCAAGAGAAAGACAATCCAAGCAAATATTTGAGCTTTCAAATTGAGGCCAAATTAAAGAAAAGGGCTGTCACATTTTGATGAAATAAGTAGCCAATGAAGGACACATCTAAGAAAGAGGGCAATAGAGCCTCATTCTCACCAAGGAGGAATGGGTTGATAGAAGTAAAGAGCAGAGAGAGAGAGAGAGAGAGAGAGAGAGACTCATGCTTGCATTTAGAGCTGCTGTTGATAGGCCTGCTAATCCTCACATATATATTCCCCTAATTAATCCTGATTACCACTTTTTAATCATCCTGTTCAGACTGCCCTGGAATAAAGTGACACTTCCTAATGAATTAAGCCTGCAATTTACAATTGGTCCACTATTCCCTCCTTTGCTCTTTTCAGCCATTTCCATATTGGTCCCGTGTGGCAGCGCTGAGTCTGTCAGTGGCGTGTGGTCTCACTCCACACTAGTTAACTGCTAAATGTTTGGGTCACACCTGTGCTTTTTTATAGGGTCTGGCAATTCAGTGGGGTTAGTGTTGTAAGGGAAGTGATCAGTTCAGCCACCCCTGCTGTTTAATACATGCAAGACCTTTACGGGTGGCTCTGTGTACATGCACTCTGAGATATTAGGGATAAAAGGCATTTTTTTTTTACCATTTGCTAAATGTGTTTTTAGTTCCAAAGCTTCTGTTTGTTGATATGAACTTGAATTTGAATAAACATGTGACCGTCCGCCAATGAAAACAGTGATCAACCTGGAACCCTCACCCAGCCTTGTTGTTTAGCCAATGAAAGGTGTAAAAAGATAGATAGCTGACCCTACATTTGCTTCCAGGTCAACAGAACCTGGTGGCCAAGCAGTTTGAAACAACACCAGTAATGAACTCTGTCCCTCAGGTCGGGCCCTCTGCCTCCCTCATTTGAGTCTCCATCCCTGGGAGATGAGATCCTGTGAGGCAGTGATTGTTTCCACGATTAGGTGGGCAGAGCGGCGAAGACCTGCTTGTAGTTCCCTCCCATAGATTCTCTCCCTCAACGTAACCCTCCCTGAAAAACAATAGCCAGCTGTCGCCCAACGGCTGATGTGCCTTTGATCAGCCAAATGAAGGCTGCTGGCATGTCTTATGGGGTGGAGATTGCTTATCGATCTATATCAAAATATTCATGCTAATCCCAGGCCAGCAGAGACTATTTTCAAGCTGGGTTAGCAATCAGAGCTGCCGTCCTGTCTGGAGCAATTCGCTGAGCTGGGAAGTCTAATCAGCTCAGGGTCCTGCAGTCAAATGCACTTTGCTGTTTAAATTTGGACCCCTGACATTGATGGAGGAGTCCAGAGAAAGGTGTTGACAAACCAAATTATTTGTCCCAGCACTATTTTGCCAAAGATCAAGTCCACAGTAATGCGCAGTGAATTTGTTCATTACTGGCCAGGGTTGAGGGAGGAGAGGGCTAACGTTACACCCACTCAGGAGAAAGACTAGTGTTTCAAGACAGGAGTGAAGGGCTGGTGATGGTATGCATGTTTTTGTAGTGTGTGTGTGTGTGTGTGTGTGTGTGTGTGTTTGTGTGTGTGTGTGTGAGGGGTAGGTGTGATGTTTGATGTGTGTGGTATTTTTGACTGGGATGGTTTTGACAGAGTTTGGTCTAGCTGTATAAGAGTATTAAAAGACTGCTGTCAGCATTTGGGGGTCAAGTTCCAAGATGTTTATGGTCATGTACACAGCACACAAACACAGTGAAATACAGCATGTGTTGATACTTTTTTTTGTCTCACCCTCAGCAGGCAGCATGTGTATAAAAAAAGACAAAATAGAGCAAATAAACAATGGTACAATATAAATAAATAAAACAAGAGCACTTAGAGAATGGAAACTTCCATCAAGCATTATATATTCTCTATGCCAGATATTCGCAGTTATCTGGATTAGTGATCCTGATCACCTTGATTGTTCACACTTTGAATTTCTGATGTATGGCACAAAATGTAATGACATTTGCCATAGTGCGATGTCTACATTTGGGTTACAGCTTGTCAAAATCTGTTTAGCTTGGATTTACATAGCATTTTTTTTTAGGAGATTCAAAGCACAAACAGAGAAACCATTATTCATCCACACCAGTCACGCACATCAGTCATACCGGTGGTAGTAAGCTGCAATGTAGCCACAGCTTCCCTGGGGCAGACTGACAGAAGCGTGGCTGCCATTTTGCGCCTACGGCCCCTCTGACCACCACCAACATTCATGCACAATTCATACCCATTCATACAAGGCAATGTGGGTGCTCTGGAATGTATTGTTGACCTACAGGGTGGTGGTGGAAAATGGACAACTGTTGGTTGAAGAAGGAGAGGAGGAAGCCATGCTCGTAGGCAGAAAGAGAAGTGGAATGGCAAAAGTCAAGGACTGAGAGTAGGGACTCTGAATGTTGGCACGGTGACAGGGAAAGTTGGTTGACATGATGCAGAGAAGAAATATTCTGTGTATCCAGGACACCAGGTGATAAGGTAGCTTGGCTAGGAGCTTTGGAGCAGGGTTCAAGCTGTATTATCATGGCGTGGATAGGACGAGAAATTAAGTTATCTTAAATAAGGAGTTTGTTAGGAATGTTCTAGAGGTGAAAAAAGTGTCAGACAGAGTGATGAGTTTCAAGCTAGAAATTGAAGGTATAATGCCCAGGTTTGTTACTGGATGTGAGCTAAAAGAGAAGGAGAAATTCTTGTGTGAGTTAGATGAAGTGACTCCGAGTATCCCCAGAGAAGAGAGAGTGATGATTGGTGCAGATTTTAATGGACATGTTGCAGGTAACAGAGGTAATGGGTAGGTTTGGTATCCAGGTTAGGAATGCAAAAAGGATC
Source organism: Gouania willdenowi (assembly GCF_900634775.1). Taxonomy (NCBI): domain Eukaryota; kingdom Metazoa; phylum Chordata; class Actinopteri; order Blenniiformes; family Gobiesocidae; genus Gouania; species Gouania willdenowi. Next base: position 14,493,872 of record NC_041046.1, on the reverse strand, counting down.
GAAATGGCTGTAGTAAACACTTTCATCCAGAAGAGGCAGGAACACAGGGTGACCAATAAGAGTGGAGGGAGGAGCTCACAAATTGACTACATCTTGTATAGACAATGTAGTATGAAGGAAATCAGTAATGGTAGGTGAGAGTGTTGCCAGCCTCCATAGGATAGTGTAGGTTGACTCTGGGGGAGAGCAAGATGAAGTGGTGGAAACTGAAAAAAGAAGTGTTGTGTTCAGGGAGATGCTTCCAGATTACTGGAAGGAAAGTAGATAAGGAGATTTGGTGGTGGAACGAGGAAGTGCAGCAGTGCATACAGAGAAAGAGGTTAGCTAAGAACAAGTGGGACACTGAGAGGACTGAAGATAGTTGACAGCAGTATAGGGAGATGCAGCGTAAGGCAAAGGTAAAAGTGACAAAGGGCAAACAAAAGGCTCACCATGACTTGTATGCTAGGTCCGATAGTAAAGAGGGAGTAACTGATTTATACTGGTTGGCGAGGCAGAGAGATAAAGGTGACAAGTACAGGTAGCTGGTTAGGGTAATTAAGGATAGAGATGGAAATGTGTTGACAGAGGCCGGAAGTGTGATGGGAAGATGGAAAGAGTACTTTGAAGAGCTGATGAATGAGGAAAATTAGGGCAAACAAAAAATAGAAGAGGTGAAGGAAGTAACAAAGATTAGAAAAGCTGAAGTGAGGCAGGAATTGAAGAGGATAACGAGTGGAAAGGCAATTGGTTCTGATGATATACCTGTCGAGGTATGGAAATGTCTAGGAGAAGTGGTGGTAGAGTTTTTGACCAGGTTGTACACCAGGGTCTTAGGCAATGTGCTGGTGCCCATTTTTAAGAACAAGGGAGACGTGCAGAGTTGTGGAAACTAAAGAGGAATTAGGTTCATGAGTCATTCAATAAAGTTATGGGAACAAGTAGTGGAAGCTAGACTATGGGCAGTATGGTTTCATGTCCAGGAAGAGTATGACAGATACAATCTTTGCTTTGAGGATATTGACAGAGAAGTGCAGAGAAGGACAGAGGGAGCCGCACTCGTGTATTTGTAGATCTCGAGGAAGCTTATGACAGGGTGCCCAGAGAGGAGCTGCGGTATTATAAGTGGAAGTCTAGAGTGGCAGAGAAATATTTCAGAGAGGTGCAGGACATGTATGAGAGCTGTAGGACAGTGGTATGGTCAGACTGAGATGATTCGGACATGGACAGAGAAGGGACTGTGGATATATCGGTAGGAAGAATATATCGGTACACACTGCCATGCAGAAGGCCTAGAGGTAGACCAAAGAGGAGTTTTATGGATGTAGTGAGAGATCATATGAAGTCAGTTGGTGTGACAGAAGAGGATGAGGAGGATTAGGTTAGATGGAGACAGAGGATTCGCTGAAGCAATCCTTGAAGGGAACAGCCAACAGGAAAAGAAGAAGATACTGTATGTAAGATGAAGATAAAATATGTCATATGTCTGCAAAATCCTTCTTTTGATTCTTTTTGATCAATGTTTCAATAATACATTAAATGCTAGCAAAAAAAGCAATAACAATTGAAGTGAATATTAGCTTTTATAAATAGTGCTTGTACATGACTTCCTTGATTGCAGATTATGTTACTTCCTCCGGCAATAGCCCCTCCTTCATCCAGTGACGCAGGCCTTTTCTAAATCTGTCTCAATACGTTAATACTGTCATGCAATTATTGTGTGACAAAATCTGCAAAGAAAAAGCATTGCCAGAATGGAGAGATTATCCTGCTGGAGGGTTGAAGGGCTAATGTCTTGCCATATGGCCAAGTTTGTAAAGTGCAGTGTCCTGCTTCAGGGTCAATCATACATCAAGTATTAGTGTCAGGTGGGGATTAATGCTTAATGTTCCTTCACCTCCGACATAGCTCACTGTACTTCACCTGGCTAACCTTAAGGCTCTAACATGAAGAATTACTACATGTGAGAAACAGCACAATGACATGTGAGGTTTTAAAAATCATTACCAAAAGAAAACATGTGAAATGGTTAACTGTGCAAGTGATAAAATTGTGTTTTCTTTCTTGCTTGTTGTTTGCTTTGTAGCTAGTTATAAAGATTGTTCCTTCCTGCGTTGATGCAAAAAACTACCAATTAGGGATATTACTGCTATTGTTGCAAGGCTGTACATTCTTGCAGATGGTGATTTACCCCACACTAATGGTATAATGCTAGTCTGATACATGCTGCATCCAGGGATGTTTCTATGTCTGTAATCAAGATTTATTTTGCCATTTACACTCTGATATTTGGTTTATATGGTTTGGTGTTATTCATCCAATATAGAAAGCTCATATGTGTGCCAAAAAGAAGCTGTAATTTCATGTAGAGTGCAGCACATAAATGCATAATCGTATATTATTTGATTATTGGTGCTGTTAAAAGCATCTTAGTTTTTTTTCCTGAAGGCATTTTCTTTGTCACTTTATAAAGGATGTATTTGTGTGCAATGGTATTTTCTGTTGATTTCAGTTGGTTGCCTTAAATGGCCTTTTGTACCCAACCTACCTTTGTCACCTGGTAATAGTTCAGCCAAGTCTTGCCCAGGGCATTAACCCAAATGACTATATAAGTAATTACCCTCATAATCCCTTTTTGACTGATAAGAATTGATAGGTTTTATTTACAATTGGCGTAAGCTCCTTCTTCCTTTAAATCTTTTGGAAGTGTGTGTGTTGAAAAACTTGGCAAAATGAGAGGGGCTGCTCACAGGGAGGGTGTGACATGGCAAGGTGAGATGTTTTTTTGTGTGTGTTGGGTTCACATATGTCAGACGGCAGGATGTAAGGTGCAGGTGTCGCCAGGCTTTGGTGCTGCTTGTCACCTTGTGAATAAACAGCAGTTGTTCACTAGGGAAGGCGGGACTGATTCATGCGAGATTGGCGGCACATGGCAGATGGATGTACTTTTTCATATGTGTAAATAGTCGCAACTAGCTATTAACATACCTCCGTGCAGATGGCAAATTGTAATAAAGTACAGGCGATAAAACAAGCCTCCTCGTCGATGGCTGACGCCCAGCCGATGTTTGTTCATTTTTACATACAGTGCAATATGCTCTGTAGCACAAGGGCACAATAACTACTGGGGATATTTAGGAGTGCTTGTTGTTCCTGAATAGTAAACAGTTTTAATGTTGCAGTAAAAGCAGTTTGATCTGCTTTGGTTGCACATAGCAGAAGTTGAAAACTTCAATTTATATTCTGTATTCACTCACTGGTATTACGTCTATTGGAAGTTTTAGATTTTCTCATGGGTTTTGCTGTGTTTTATCATTTGGTCAGCATTGCTGGATGTAGGAGTAGCAATAGTGGTTGGATTATTGCTCAAAGTGCCTTTCAACCAATGATAATTATAATAATCACTAATTAAAAAAACACATATGAATAAAGATTATATCAAAATATGTGGATATTTTTGTTACATCTGTAATAGGTTTAGTTGACTAAAATATGAATGTGCTTTATTTGACTAAAACAAGACTATAACTTAGATCAGAGGTGGGCAACTTTTACCATAGCATATAAAAGCGAATTTCTGATCCGAGGATAATTAACATTCAGGTCAGCATTTAGAGTAGTGACCAATCTGAGCATTAAAACAGGGGAAAAACAATTAGTTTGTGTTGCTATTTCATGTGTTTTTGGTGTAATTTATTGTTTTGCTTTGTTTTTTGTGGTCGCCTCGTGTAATTTCTTTCTCATTTTGCACTTTCTGTTATTGTCTTGTGTGTTTTTACTGTCGTTTTATGTGTGTTTTCAAAAGTAATTTAGTGTATTTTCCTCTGATTTCATTTGTTTTGTTGTTCTGTGTGTAATGAGCCAATTTGTGTATTTTTGTTGTGATTTTGGAGATTTTTTTTGTGTATTAGTTTTCTGTTTGTTGTCATTTTTTTTTTTTTTCTTTTGGTATTTTTCTTTTTTTAATTTGTTATGTGTTTTTGGAGTCATTTTGTGTATTTATGTTGTTTAGTGCAGTTTTTCTCAAATGGGGGCACATGTACCCTTAGGGGTACGCGATAGCACTACAGAAAGAGGGGAACATTTACAAATTAAGTCATTAAAAATGTCTTATAATGACTATTTTTTAGTTAAAATAATGATCATAATGATCATACTATAAGTATTACCAATAACTCACAAAATGACACCAAAAACACACAAAATAAGAGAAAAATATACTGAATAATAAAAAGAACAGACAAACAACAACATAATGACACCACAAACACACGTACCAAGAGAGAAAAAGACTTACTATTACCAGCAACACACAGAACGTCAACAAAGACACACTAAATGAGAAAAAAGATACACAGGATCACTACAAAATACACACACAAAAAAACATACAACGCAACATAAGAAACAAACGACACCAAACACACAATAATAATGAATAATACCAACAACACACAACAACGACAACAAGAACACGCAAAAGACGAGAAAAATATATGGAATAATAAAAAGGACAAACAAACAACAATGTTGTAGTCGGACAAAGGGGGGACTTGGATTCAGAAATAAGAGAAATGGGTCCTTGAGCCAAAAAAGTTTGAGACTGGCGTATATTTCTGTAATTTTGTATGTGCTTTTAACTCATTTTGTACATTTACTTCAGGTGCTGCTCAAAATTACAGTAAAGGCCAAATGTGGTGACTTAAATAGTCCTAATGAGTACATTTTTACTAAAACAAAATTTTCACCGTGCTCAGGCATCTCCAGCCCATAGCTGCAGGTTTGCCTCCATCGATGTGCTCCAGAGACCACAGGAGAAGGCTGATAAAGCAAGACAACAGAGGGAGACAGAGTGGAGAAAGGGGCGATGCAGAGGCAAACAAGAGAAAAAGTCTGGTTGTGTGGCGTCAGCATCCAGATGCATCGCAGCCACTCGCCTGTGTGTGCTGCTGTGTGTGTGTGTGTGTGTGTGTTTTATATGTGTGTGAGCCTGTGGAGCCCAAGGTCTTGTCGTCTGTCTGCTGCTGGTTGTGGCAGCCAGCTGTCAGGGGAGCTCAGGAAAGAGAGAGGGAGCGAAAGGGAGAGGAGGCCAGGTGAAAGGAGGGCCAGCGGCAGACGAGAACTGGAGCCAGGCTCGCTCACTCCAAATGAATGGTGACAAGAGTGCGGGAGCCATTGATCCACTGGTCAAAGCACCCCCGAAGGCTGCAACCTAATGTGCTGAAAAAAGAAACATCAGCCACAGTTGGGGCTCAGAATGAGAAACAATCCTCACTGGATAACAGACTTTGCTAACACCATGCAAAAGATCAATAGGAAGGGGCTGATGGACGTGCTCGTCATAGATCTGACAATTTAGTTGACTGAACCAAACAAAATAATTAAACAAAAAATTTAGTACTTGAATCTTGAACATGTCGCACTATTTGTTTGTACTTGTTTGAATATCTAGACACAGATTGTTTTAAAACTATTTCATTTGTAACAGCTTGTTTCCCAATAAGACAACCAGTGAGTCGAAATTACCTCGCAGAAGTGTTATTCATTAAAAGTGTAACGCTGATAGTCATTTTCTCTTGAGGTGTGAAAAAAAAATATGTTTGTTCTTGAACTTTAAGTTTGGAGGTGAAACTTTAAGACATTGGCTAAGATTTTCCACAGACAGTGTTTGAATAATGCCTCAGAGCGATACAGTACATGTGTTAAGCGTTAACAAGCAAATAAGCCGTGAAAATGCATGGAAGATGCAGCAGAGGAAGTAGCCTAAGTATGCCAGCATAAAACATCACATTACCCCCAGGATTGGGAGATAAATGCATTCATTTGGCGTCAGCATGGATTATGGCCTGCTGCAGTCCACCTGGTTCTGCACTATTCATTACACATGAAAAAAGGAATTAAATGAATATAAACGTTAGTTTTTAGCACATGCGCTTTAGAATTCATTGCTTTGGCTCATTCAATATTAAATTCTGTCCAAAAAACTCTGGTTTAGGGACACGATTCGTGATTGGCCGGTGAAACCCAAGCCAGACGCAATGCAGAGGAAGAAGCCCACTGTGTGTGCAGCGCCCAGCTGATTGATCGGTGATGTGGGCTGAGGGAGATGATTGATTGATTGAGGTTGGTTAGGTGACAAACAATGCAGCGCCTAGACCATCAAGGTGCAGCCCTGTCAGTGGCAATAATGCCTGATTGCCTTCCCCCCCTTCCCCCTTTTACACTCACGCCATCCACCTCCTCATCCCCTCCTTTGGGGCTAGAAATGCAGACACATCTGTCTGTGCACAAAAAAGCCCACAAAAGTCACACACCCACACATAAACACTATGTTCTTGGTTCTGGATTTCAGCATTGATATCTAAAGATATCTATAAAATGGGGTTTCCTTCCTTCACCTCATCCACACGCATGCATGAGCCGTGCAGCCAAAATGCCCAGGGCTTTCTCCTGCATATTATTCATATTACTGTTAACTCTCAAAAATTAGTCGTCAGGATATCCCTTTGAGATTGCAGAGATTATAGAGCTCAACTTCAAATACTTCCTAGATTTGGTTACAACACCACACAGGATCTATTAGCAGGGCCAACTTGGTTTGAGGGAATCAGTCAGGTGCTGGGAAGGGCACACCAGATTGAAACATGGGTGTCTTAGTCTAGTTCTAATTTAAAGCTGCTGAAGTCTATCATTTTTTAGTCAGATTAAGACATAATGTAGGTCTCACAGGTCAATACATTGCAAAAAAAAAAAAAAAATTAAAAGGTTGAAATTGCCGCTTAAAAGTTTGTTAAGATCTCTATTGAACACTGGGTTTATTGACTTTGTCCCATTAAACCTTAGCGACTCCATCCAATTTGGTTTCTTTTGCACTGGGGATCAGAAGGACCCCAAAACCAACTGTGTTTTGTGCTATGAATTGCTAGCGAACG